>NC_035446.2:128314442-128575307 GCF_002127325.2 Helianthus annuus | reverse complement strand
GGTGGACTGGTGTTGATGTTATCATCCTAATCCCCCAGTTGTCATAAAAGTTAGTAGTTCGGTTCCCAATGAATTGGGATCCATTATCACAAACAATTTCAGAAGGTATGCCAAATCTAGTAATGATGTTTCTTTTAATAAAGGATATCACTTCTTTCTCTCTGACTTGTGCAAAGGCTTCACCTTCTATCCACTTAGAAAAGTAATCAGTCATAGCAAGCATAAATACTTTTCCTCCTGGTGCCTTGGGAAGTCTGCCAACTATGTCCATTCCCCATCTCATGAATGGCCAGGAAGAGGATATAGGATGCAGGAGCTCCGCTGGTTGATGAAGGATATTGCTATGTCTTTGACAAGCATCACATTTCTTTGCATATTCCACAACATCCTTCTTCATAGTAGGCCAATAATATCCTGTTCAAAGGATCCTTGAAAATAGTGCCCTGCCCCAAGTGTGGTTCCCACAATCTCCTTCGTGGAAATCCTTTAAAACTTCTTGAATTTCTGGATCCTCGATGCACTTTAAATACGGACCTGCAAGAGACCGTTTATATAAGATGTTATTTAGTATTGTAAATTGAGATACCTTGATTTTGAAACCTCTAGGATTTTCTCCGGTGGGAATCTCTCCATGTTGTATATATCTCATGATTGGAAGGATCTAGGATCCTGAATGTGACTATGCACCATCACTAGGTATAATTGCAGAATCCTCCACTATCTCCGTGGTTGTGTGATCCTCAATAGCAGGAGCTAAGATGTGGATAATGGGTATCTTAACATCCTCTGGAATCTTCAAAGATGATCAAAGGTTAGCTAAGGCATCAGCTTCTGCATTTTCTTCCCTGGGTACTTGTGTCAAACTAAAAGAAGCAAAAGAGTCTGCCAATTTCTTGACTATCTCAAGATACTTGATTAGCGTTTCACCTTTGACAGCATAAGAACCATTATAGTGGTTAGTAATTAACAAAGAATCTACATGTACCTCAAGATACCTGATCCTCATATGCTTGGCTAATTGCAAACCTGCTACTAAGGCCTCATATTCAGCCTCATTATTAGTGGTTTGGAACTCACAAGCATGTAATTGGGGTATAATGTCCCCTTGTGGCAATTTTAGTAGTATGCCTAGTCTAGTTCCCTTGACATTTGAAGCCCCATCTGTGAAGAGAATCCAAGGAGCCTTAGTCTCTTCAAGTTGTCGAACTTTCAATTCAGCTTCCCTTTGTAGATCACTACTGAAATCAGTCACAAAGTCAGCTAAGGCTTGGGACTTAATTGCAGTTCTTGGTTCATATTTGATATCATATGCACTAAGCTTGACTGCCCACTTTGCCATCCTTCCTGACATTTCAGGTTTCCTGAGAACATTCTTGATAGGAAAGTTAGTCTTAACAATAATAGGATGAGTCTCAAAGTAATGACGTAATTTAGTAGATGCCATGATTAAAGCAAGAATAAGTTTCTCTACATGAGAATACCTGGACTCAACATCAAGTAGACTTTTACTTACATAGTATACAGGATGTTGAGTACCTTCATGATCCTTAACAAGGACCGCACTTACTGCCTTAGTTGAAACTGCTAGGTATAAGGATAATATCTCCCCATTTTCTTGTTTCATTAAAGCTGGAGCTGAGGATAAGTAATCCTTGAGGGCCTTGAGGGCATTCTCATGCTTGTCAGTCCATTCAAACTTTTTATTCTTTCTCAGAATGTCATAGAATTCTTTGTATTTCTCCGATGACTTTGAGATGAATCTGTTCATGGCTGCGATTCTTCCTGTCAACCTTTGCATATCCTTAGCATTGGCAGGAGACTTGATGTTCACAATTGCCTTGATTTGTTCTGGACTTGCCTCTATCCCTCTTTTTGGCACCATGTAACCTTAGAATTTGCCAGCTTTTACTCCAAAGTGGCATTTGGAAGGATTCAATTTCATGTTGTATCTATTAAGGATATCAAATGCTTCCTTCAAATCCTTAAGGTGATCCTCATCTCTTTTGGACTTAACCACCATGTCATTAATATAGACTTCCATTGTGCGTCCAATCTGTTCCTTAAACATCATATTTACCGGCCTTTAGTATGTAGCACCTGCATTTCTTAGTCTAAAGGGCATAGCAAAATAACAACAGATACCAGTAGGGGTCATAAAGGCAGTATCCTCTTGATTAGATGGTTTCATCTGAATTTGTTGGAATCCAGATGAAGCATCCATAAAAGTCAACAACTCATGACCCGCTGTTGCATCCACCATGGAGTCAATGTGGGGTAAAGTGAAAGGATCCTTGGGACATGCCTTGTTTAAATCAGTAAAGTCGACACATACCCTCCACTTTCCATCTTGGATACTTTATCTCCCTGATCATACCTGCCTTGAGCAATTTGTCTACCTCCTCTTGGATGGTGGCATTTCTTTCAGGTGCAAACTTCTTTTTTGATGTATTGGTCTGAAGGACCTGTCAATGCCAAGTTTATGAGTAATAACATCTTTGAAAATACCTGTCATGTCTTCATGTTTCCAAGCAAAGGTAGCTTTTTTCTTCTTAAGAAGGATATTAAATCTTGTTCAATAGTGTCAAGGATCCCGGATCCTATAAAAATTTGGGATTCAGGATCCTCTGGTTTCAGCAGAATATCCTTGACATCCTGCTCTCTTGCCTCCAGGACATCTCTTGGAGGATACTTTAATTGTTATGCCTCCCTAGGTCTTGAGGCTGGCTTCATTGATGATGTGTAGCAATTCTTGGCTTCTTGTTGATCACTTTAATCTTCACCCACCCCATGGAGTAGGAGCTTCACACATTGATGATAAGTTGTGGGGACTGCTTTCATATCATGTATCCATGGCCTGCCAAGGATAACATTACAGCAAGATAAGCAATCAATGACACAATTTTTGAACAGAATTTACTCTCTCTATATAAATAGGAAGTTTGATGTCCCCCAATGTATTCTTGGTCTCTCCACTGAATCCCGCAAGGACAGATTATCTTGGGACGATTTCGGATTCAGGGATGTTCATTCTCTTGAGGACATCTAGTTGGATAATGTTCACTGAGCTTCCCCCATCAAAGAGAATCCTGTGAACAAAATGGTTAGAAATAAACAATGTAATAACAAGACCATTATGATGAGGATCCTGAATATCCACACGGTCATCCTCATCAAAGGATATGACTTTATCCTGTGTAAGGATTGAAGTTCGAATAGGTCTATCCCCATTCTCCATCTTTGTCTCTTTTGCATGCCTCTTAGCTGCAGAGAATGAAGTGCCACATATGTCAGATCCACCGGAAATGAAGTGAATAATCTGGGCATCAGCTGGTGGAGTAGGAGCCTTTTCAGGAACTTTATCAGGATCCTGGATCCTTGATTTCTTTCTTCCGAATAGCTCCTTCAAGTATCCTTTGCTCAATAGGTAACCAATCTCTTTGCTCAGTGTTATGCATTCATCTGTGAGATGACCAAAGTCTTCATGATAAGCACACCATTTTGACTTGTCCTTTGTAACAGCTGGCTTGTCACTCTTTCTCGACCATCTAGCTTTATCACCTAAATTTTGCACAGCAAGGATTAGTTCACTATTATCAACAGCAAAGCAATATTCAGAAATAGGAGGATAATCTTCATCATCTTCCTCATGCTCCACAGCATGCACATTCTGATTGTCAGACTTGTTGTATGACTTGGATTTGTTGTTCCTGAAATAGGATCCTTGCTTTTCTTGCTTTGAGGATCCTGACAATCTCTCCTGGATCCTTTTGTCATCCTCTAAATGGATGAACCTAAGGTCCCTGTTTCTTACTTCATCAAGGTTCTTGCAAGGTGTCATAACAAGATCATCATAGAATTGTGAATCCTTAAGTAAACCCATTTTAAAAGCTCTACAGCTGTAGCAATATCTATAATTAGGAATCTCTAAGGATTCTCTACTGAATTTCGTTTGTAATCCCTTAATGATTCATTATGAACCTTGGGTTACCTATATAATCACTAGTTAATCGTTCAAATTCCTACTACATGAAAATTGGCTATTGAACAAGTTAAACAGATTTAGACAATGAGGTAGCTAGAATAAGGGGGAAGACTTAGCAGCCATTTAAGAGTTGAACTTGTCAGTGTGGATCTGAAACCCTTGCAAAGACATTGCTTGTTTTGGTCAAAAATCAGACGAGGATAATGCAAACCAAACTCTTTGTTACGGGGTATGATGCTTGAATTGGTGAACAACAATGAGGATCACTTAGAAGTAACTTGCACAAGAGGAACAAAGATTTATACGAGGACAAAAGCCTGATCAATGAATGATCTCCGGCATAAAAACCTCGTGGTGATGGAACTACCGATCACCAACTTCCAATTAACCAATAATTGTTTACACTTTGGATAATAGCGAGCTAGGTACAAGGATCACTAAGGTGTACGTGTAGAAATGTGTATAAATTGCTAAGTGTTTTGCCGTATGCTCAAAGAGTGCGGTTGTACGAGTGTGTGTTAGCCAAAATTAGCCAAGTGTTTTTAAAGCTAGCTCGCTTACCCCTTTTAGAATAGAAGTTAACTAGCCTAACAAACTGTCCCGCAATTCGTGCCATGCTCCCACGTTCTCCACAACGTCCATTTTCAGTCAAACACGTGCGAAATAACCGTGGAATATTCCTTAGTAACGTTTCCAAGACCAAGCCCAACTTATTACTCCTGCAAAACAATACGAAATTCAAAGTAAACAATCGTTAGTATAAGGATCCTTAGGGTGATCCATGATCCTGATCCTGAAGCACTTCTGAGGATCACTATCTGTCACAGTGAGGATCATAGGTCATTAAAAAAAATCATGCCCTAACAATTGCCCCCAAAATATAAGGAGTAATTATGTAACATAAACGAGTTGTATTTTGTTAATCTTATCCGTAACTAACTAACGCATATATAGCCGTTAATATCGAACCAGCCGTTACCCTTTTGACGTCACCGAAGTGGACATGCCTGCAAGATCATGATTATAAATAAGAGATAGAGATAGGGATCGACTAGCATTTAAATTCATGAGAACTCCCTTTATATTCGTATTGGAAGATCAACCAGGTAATCCTCTTTCCTTCTCTTTCCTTTCTCTTACTCTTATTTTCTTTCTTTACCCACCGTCAGTATGTGCTCCGAAATTCTCCTGCCAAGGATCTCAAGAAGAACAGCCCTCTGAAGGGGTCAAAGATCATCAAGGATTCTCCCAATGAGAGGTGTTGCTTTACTGACCCTCAAATTGATAAAATCCGGCACTGCT
Source organism: Helianthus annuus (assembly GCF_002127325.2). NCBI lineage: Eukaryota > Viridiplantae > Streptophyta > Magnoliopsida > Asterales > Asteraceae > Helianthus > Helianthus annuus. The sequence continues at coordinate 128,570,023 of NC_035446.2, read as the reverse complement.
TTCCGGCGAACACCTTCTTCAAACCTTTCGATCCTACTGCTCTAAGTGACTACATCTCTGAGACTTGGGTAGCTTTTCCCTGTCACTCCTTTATGATAGGATACTCATATCCTTTCCCTCAATTCACCCAATCTTTCTTCTCCCTCACCGGCATCTCCTACATCCAAGCTATGCCGATGATCTGGAGGGTTTTATACACCTTGAAAGGATCATCGAGCAGCGAAGGGATTGATCTTGGAATGTCAGAACTTGCTGAGATGTATGATCTCACTACTTTTGGATCCCCACCGATACTTGTTCAAACGAAAAGCTGGTGAAGAGCACCCTGTTTGCAAAGCTACCAAAAATGACACGAACTGGAAGCGACGCTTCTTCTTTGTTAGAAGAGACACTATCCCAAACGGGAAGGATCTGCCCAGGGAGTGGTGCACCCATGGTAGGATAGAGGATCCTGAGAAGGATCACCAGATAATCTCCTTTTGTATGAGGATCACTAACACCCGTTTGTTCTTTGTTACGCAGCTGTTACCGTTTCACACCTCAAACTGACCCCTGCTGCCAAAGAGAGACTCGCTGCTTTCGGGAAGCTTGATCCTGCAACAAGAACATTCAACACCAATACCCAGGATTCACAAGAGATATCCTCAGGCTCAGTTACTATGTCAAGTAAGTATCCTGTTTTTTTGTATGATTAAGAATTTAAATAAATAGTTACACAGAAATAGGATAAGGATACTCATCTTGTTTTGAATGTGTAGGTGCTGGAAAATCCTCCAAAGCTGCCTCCAAGTTCGGTATGGCTGATCTTGACACTGTCAAACCCAAGAAGAAGGCCATCGCAAGCCCGAGTGTCTCAATCCCCAAGGCACCCAGCAAAGGAAGGGGTGGCAAAAGGAGAAAGAGCTCTGATGTTGAGGACCTACAAGGCCTACCACTGATCCGCCACCAGTTCCTCGAATACTTTAATGAGGTAAGGATCACTGATTCTGCTTACATATCCTGCTCATATATCCTGTTCATTGAGGATCACCTGACCTTGAACTGCTTTGTCTTCTTTGCAGAAATTTGCTGAGATTGAGGATTACGTGGGGAGCGTCGAGGAGTTGGATAAGAGGATGGCTGACCTCCAACAAATCTCAGTGCTCAAGGATCACAAGATCGCTGATCTTGAAAAGGCCCTCCAAGCTGCCAGGACCGAAACAGCCAAACTCCTGATTGACATCGACTACGAGAAGCATGAAATCGTGGAAGGTGCAAAGGTCTCTGATGCTATCACAATGTACAAAACAAGACTGCAGATGGCCCAGGAAGCCCAGGATCCTGACTTCGACAAAAGCAGCTGGGACTTTGAAGGCTGGAAGGCAAGGCTAGCTGACCTGGAGGATGATGAGGAGGCTGAGGAAATGTTGACGCTTGAGGCAGGAGGCAGTGGCAAGGATCAAGTGAAGGATGCCGGAGCTGGAGAGGATGAAGGGGCAGCGAAGGTGTAGGCTTGCGTGATTGGGCAATGATGGACACTTCTAGACATAGCCGGAGCCCAATTTTTTAGTTTGATGGTAGTTTTTGTTGAACAATTATCGGTTTGTACTTTGAACAATAGTTTTAGGATTTAAGGATCCAGGATCCTTCAGACAATAGGTAGGATTGCAAATGGTGGAGGGATCCTCTGTTTGGGGGATGAAGCCATTGTGATCCTGCCGCCTTTTTAATTTCCTGCATGCTATGACCGCACAAACAATGGACACCCGTTGCCAACCCATGTGGACGGGCCACGTTTTGCTGGTAGAAACGTGGGTTGGCAATCTTGACAACTTTTGGTGGTTTAACCTTTGTTAATAAAATAAGTATAATCTTTTTTGGCTTATCTTGTGTTGTTATCCTTGTTTGTCTTTTTAATTTTCAATTGTTTTGATATATACTTGTCTAAATAAGGAATCTTGAATAAGTTAAATTGAAGATATTTAGGATATGATCCAGGATCAAATATCCTATAGTTGAAAAATCCCAAAAAGTAGTGTATTCTAAGGATCACAAGTTTAGTTGTCAAAATACAAGGGTTATTCAAATAAACAATGAATAAAATTAAAATAGTCAAGGATCATACCTGAGGATCCAAGTTAGGATCCTAACCCTTAATACCATAACCAGGATAACTATAAGACAAACCTTAGAGAGAAGTAAGGATCAAGGATCCTTGGTTGTTTAACTTCAAAGACCTGAAATAGAACATAACTTGGGACTAAGCCAGTGTAAGATAAAAGTTAGCAACTGGGGACAAGCCCAAGGATAACTGGGGACAAGCCCAAGGATAACTAGGGACAAGCCCAAGGATCGTGTGTAAACTGGAGTATGGCCCTAACTGGCGACTATCCAAACTTAGTGGCATGAAAATGCCAAAACCTTAGCTAACGTGAAAACGTTAGAAACCTTAAGAACGAATGTATGGTACGTCTACCATTATACGTAGGATCCTTGATATAGCCAGTACAATGGAATTATCAGCCCCTAAAGCGAGTATTGGTCCCACTGCCATGAACTATACCAGGATCATCATGCGCTATATGCGGAACTGGGGTCAAGCCCAAATAATTGGGGTCAACCCAAGGGACTGGTTGCTTCTGTGGATAACCAACATTTTGCTAAGGATACCTGAACTTTCAAAACTCAGAATCACATGAGAAGTGGATAAAGGATGCAGGATCCTTATCCTTGGGTGAGAAAGAAGGGGAATGAAATAGTTTGAGATTAGGATGTTACCAAAGTAAGGATCATCGGTGCTTTAAGGATCCTTCAAGGATACTCATGATGTAAGGGTCATCTGATCTATGAGGATCCTATTCACATGAAATATTTCTTCAAGTGGACAGCATTCCAGGCTCTAGGTAGCAAATCACCTTCCATGGTCAGCAATCGATATGCCCCCTTTCCTGCCTCAGCTTCAATCAAATAAAGGCCTTCCCATTTTGGTGCCAATTTTCCATCAGCAGGATTGGTGGTATTCTGAAATGCTTTCCTTAACACCATATCACCAATTTGAAACTTCCTGATCCTGACATTTTTGTTGTAAGCACCAGCCATTCTTTGTTGATAACTGGCCATCCTTATCCTAGCCAGATCCCTGATTTCTTCAATAGTATCCAGATCTTGAACCAAGTTCTCATCATTTTCCTCAGGATCACGGATACTTATTCTAGCAGTTGGAACCACCATTTCTGTAGGGATCACTGATTCTGCCCCAAATACCAAAGAGAATGGAGTCTGGCCTGTAGCATTCTTGGGGGTTGTCCTATCAGCCCAAAGCACATAAGGTAGTTCTTCTGCCCATTTCCCTTTTTTGGATCCAAGCTTCTTCTTCAAATTGTTGATTATGATCTTGTTGGATGATTCTGCCTGACAATTAGCTTGTGGGTGGACTGGTGTTGATGTTATCATCTTAATCCCCCAGCTGTCACAAAAGTTAGTAGTTTTGCCCCCAATAAATTGGGAACCATTATCACATATAATTTCAGAAGGGATACCAAATCTAGTAATAATATTTCTTTTAATGAAGGATATAACTTCCTTTTCTCTAACTTGGGCAAAAGCTTCAGCCTCTATCCACTTGGAGAAGTAATCAGTCATAGCAAGCATGAACACTTTTCCACCAGGTGCCTTAGGGAGCTTACCAACTATATCCATACCCCATCTCATAAATGGCCAAGAGGAGGATATGGGATGCAAAAATTCGGCCGGCTGCTGAAGGATATTGTTGTGTCTCTGACAAGGATCACACTTCTTAGCATATTCCACAGCATCTCTTTTCATAGTTGGCCAATAGTATCATGTCCTCAGGATCCTTGAGAATAATGCCCTGCCCCCAGTGTGGTTTCCACAATCTCCTTCGTGGAAGTCTTTTAAAACTTCTTGGATTTCAGGATCCTCAATGCATCTTAAATATGGTCCTGCAAGAGATCGCTTGTACAACATATTATTTAAAATTGTGAATTAAGATACCTTAATTTTGAAAGCCCTAGGGTTTTCTCCTGTTGGAATCTCTCCATGTTGTAAGTATCTCATGATGGGAAGGATCCATGATCCTGAACGAGACTGAGTATCCTCACTAGGGATAATTACAGAATCCTCTCCGATTTCCATAGCCACATGATCCTCAATGGCAGGAGCCAGGATATGGATAATGGGAATACTTATATCCTCCGGGATCTTCAAAGATGATCCTAAATTAGCCAATGCATCAGCTTCTATATTTTCTTCCCTTGGTACCTGTGTCAAACTAAAGGAAACAAAAGAGAGTGCCAATTCTTTGACTATCTCCATGTATTTGGTTAGCTTTTCACCTTTAACAGCATAGGATCCATTAAAGTGATTAGTGATTAACAATGAATCTACATGTACCTCGAGATACCTGATCCCCATATGCTTAGCAATTTGCAAACCAGCTATCAAGGCTTCATATTCGGCCTCATTGTTAGTGGCTTGGAACTCACAAGCTATAGAGTGGGGTATTATGTCCCCCTGTGGCGATTTTAGTAGTATTCCAAGCCCTGTGCCTTTGACATTTGAGGATCCATCAGTATAGAGTATCCAAGGATCCTTGGTCTCCTCTAGGTGCTAGACTTCTAATTCAGCTTCCTTTTGCAAATCACTACTAAAATCTGCCACAAAGTCAGCTAATGCTTGGGATTTAATGGCTGTCCTAGGCTCATATCTTATATCATATGCACTAAGCTTCACTGCCCACTTAGCCATCCTTCCTGACATTTCAGGTTTCCTGAGGACATTCTTAATTGGAAAATTAGTTTTAACAATAATAATATGAGTTTCAAAATAATGTCTTAATTTAGTGGATGCCATAATTAAAGCGAGGATAAGCTTTTCTAGGTGTGAATACCTGGATTCAGCATCAAGTAAACTCTTACTTACATAGTAGACAGGATGTTGTGTACCTTCGTGATCCTTAACAAGGACTGCACTTACTGCTTTTAAGGATACTGCAAGATATAAGGATAGCACATCTCCTTTTTCTGGTTTCATCAAGGCCGGGGCTGAGGATAGGTAATCCTTGAGAGCTCTTAAGGCACTCTCATGCTTCTCAGTCCACTCAAATTTCTTGTTCTTCCTTAGGATATCATAGAATTCCTTGCATTTCTCTGAGGATTTGGATATAAATCTGTTCAAAGCTGCGATCCTGCCTGTTAGCCTCTGTACATCCTTAGCGTTGGCAGGAGATTTGATATTGACTAAAGCTTTAATTTGTTCTGGGCTAGCTTCAATGCCTCTCTTGGTTACCATGTATCCTAAGAATTTACCTGCTTTAACACCAAAGTGACATTTTGAAGGATTAAGTTTCATGTTATATTTGTCAAGGATATCGAATGCTTCCTCCAAGTCCCTTAGGTGATCCTCAGCTTTTATGGATTTTACCACCATATCATCTATGTAAACCTCCATAGTTTGTCCAATCTGATCCTTGAACATCATATTCACCAGCCTTTGATAAGTTGCACCTGCATTCCTTAGTCCAAATGGCATAGCAATATAACAATATATACCGGTTGGAGTCATAAAGGCCGTATCCTCTTGATCAGATGGTTCCATCTGAATTTGTTGAAATCCAGATGAAGCATCCATAAAAGTCAACAGTTCATGACCCGCCGTTGCATCCACCATGGAGTCAATGTGGGGTAATGGGAAAGGATCCTTGGGACATGCCTTATTTAAATCTGTGAAATCGACACATACCCTCCACTTTCCATTTTTCTTTCGAACAACAACCACATTGGCCAACCATCTTGGATACTTGACCTCTTTAATCATACCTGCTCGGAGCAATTTCTCTACCTCTTCCTGGATAATGTCATTTCTTTCTGGTGCAAACTTCCTCCTTTTCTGATGGATTGGTTTGAATGACCTGTCAATGCCAAGTTTGTGAGTGATAATATCTTTAGATATACCTGTCATATCCTCATGTTTCCATGCAAAGGTAGTTTTCCTCCTTTTGAGGAAGGATATGAAGTCTTCTTTCATTTTGCCAAGGATCCCTGATCCGATATAGATTTTGGATTCAGGATCACCAGGATCCATGAGGATTTCTACTACATCCTGCTCTCTTGCCTCCAAGACATCCCTTGGAGGATACTTTGATTACTATTGTTCCCTTGACTTTGAGGCTGGTTTCATCGATGAAGTGTAGCAGTTCTTAGCCTCCTGCTGATCACTATCAATCTTCACTATTCCCCAAGGACTAGGGAGCTTCACACATTGATGGTAGGTGGATGGGACTGCCTTCATATCGTGTATCCAAGGCCTGCCAAGGATAACATTACAACAAGATAAACAGTCAATAACACAAAATTTTTGATAAGAATGTAGGCCTTCGATGTATATTGGGAGTTTAATGTCCCCCAAGGTATTCTTAGTCTCGCCACTGAATCCCACGAGCACAGAGGATCTCGGTATGATATCTGATTCGGGGATACCCATCTTCTTTAGAACATCAAGCTGGATAATGTTCACAGAGCTTCCTCCGTCTATAAGGATCCTGCGGACAAAATGGTTAGAAATGAAAAGAGTGATAACTAAACCATCGTGATGAGGATCCTGAATGTCAACACAATCATCCTCATCAAAAGTTATGACTTTTCCTTCGGAGACACTGGATGTTCGGATGGGTCTATCTCCATTATCCATTTTGGTTTCCTTTGCATGCCTTTTAGCTACTGAGAAGGATGTGCCACAAATGTCTGATCCTCCAGAAATAAAGTTTATTACTTGTGCATCTGCTGGAGGGGCCGGAGCTTTCTCAGGGATCCTTTCAGGATCCTGAGTCCTTGACTTTTTTCTACCCAATAATTCTTTCAGGTGCCCCTTGCTTAACAAGTATCCAATTTCTTTTCTTAGTGCAATGCATTCTTCTGTGAGATGCCCAAAATCTTCATGGTATGCACACCACTTTGATTTATCTTTAGTTGCAGCTGGTCTGTCATTTTTCCTGGGCCATCTAGCTTTATCACCTAAATTCTGCATCGCAAGGATTAGTTCGTTGTTATCAACAGAAAAACAATATTCATAAATTAGAGGATAATCCTCGTCATCCTCTTCTTGATCAACAGCATGCGCATTCTGGTTATCAGATTTGTTATAGGATCTGAACTTGTTGTTCTTGAACGAGGATCCTTGCTTTTCTTGTTTTGAGGATCCTGCTAATCTCTCCTGGATCCTCTTATCATCCTCTAGCCGGACGAACCTGAGTGCCTGGGTTCTTACCTCATCTAGGTTCCTGCATGGTGTCATAACAAGATCATCATAGAACAATGAATCCCTAAGTAATCCCATTTTAAAGGCCTCAACAGCCGTGGCTATATCCAGGTTAGGAATGTCTAAGGATTCTTTACTTAATTTTGTGATATAATCCCTTAATGATTCATTATGACCCTGGGTTATCCTATATAGATCACTAGTTAAACGTTCGAATTTTCTACTACAAGAAAACTGATTATTAAATAGGTTAACTAGATTAGCAAATGAGGTAATAGAGTAGGGGGAAAACTTAGCAGCCATTTGAGAGCTGATCCAGTAAGAGTGGATCCGAATCCCTTGCACAGACATGCTTCCTTTAACCTTTCTAGGATTGGATTGATCTCCATCCTCTCCCTGTATTGTGCTACGTGTTCTTCAGGATCCGTTGAAACCATCATACAACTTCATGGTTGGCACGTGGAACCTCTTGGGTATCTCAGCATCACAAATTGGTGGTGCAAAACGAGATATCTTATGGATCCCATCTGCCATCTCCGGGATAGGTTTGACCACTCCTGGAACACTTGATATCATATCCTTTAATTTTTGCAATTCTCTGGCCATGGCATGATTGATACCTGTATCCTGCATGAATCCATGATTAGTTGTAAGAGAATTATTAAAAGTGTTACCTCCCGCCGGGTTCAAATTAGGAACACCGGATGTGAACCCATATTGTTGGGACTCTGGAATGACCGAAGGACCAGTAGAAGCAATGGTCTGCATTGGGATAAAGTCCCCCTGATGGATATCTGAACTTCCTGATTGCAAACTCCATAAGGATCCCGGCATCTGGAAGGATCCTTGAAACTGGGGTGATCCTGGAACAAAGGAGGATCCTTGAACCTGGGAGGATCCTGGAACAAAGGAGGATCCTTGAACCTGGGATGATCCTGGAACAAAGGAGGATCCTTGAACCGGGGATGATCCTGGAACAAAGGAGGATCCTTGAACCTGGGAGGATCCTTGAAACGGCCAGAACCCTTGAATCTGCTGCGCTCCTGGGTATCCTCCTGAGCTTGTGAAGGATCCTGCATGCTGAGGATGGGATCCTGTTGGCTGGAAGTATGAACCTGATGCCTGAGTCATTGTTGTTGATCCGTAGTGCACTCCTTTTGGTCCTCCCACATATTGAATGTCTGGAATCACTGAAGGCTGAGAAGTTATCACCGGAGTATCAAAATTCAAAGATTTGAGCACCAGTGGAGAATGATCCTCTGCCGATCTCTTTTGTTTCTTGAGGTCTCCGATTTCTTTGAGAATCCTTTCGTTGGTCTTATCCTGCTGCTGTATATGCTCCATCATCTGCAAAATCAGAGTAAACATGTCACTAGTAGTAGGAGTATAAGAAGCAGAAGAAGTTGGAGGTTTTGAGAAAATGGGAGTTGGTTTCTTCTCAGCATTTTTCTGAGGTCCAGCAGGTGGTGGAGGCAAAGGTGGAATGCCCTGAGATGAATTGACCGCGGACATTGCAGTAGAAGTATTCTTTGATGATGAAGCCATGTACTTGAATGCAATGAACCAGAATGATCACAAACAGAAAAACTTCTTAGAAATGAAGCACCAATTGCCCCACGGTGGGCGCCAAACTGTTTTGGTCAAAACTCAGACGAGGATAATGCAACCAAACTCTTTGTTACGTGGTATGATGCTTGAATTGGTAAACAACAATGAGGATCACTTAGAAGTAACTTGCACAAGAGACACAAAGATTTATATGAGGAAAAAGCCCTTGATCAATGAATGATCTCCGGCATAAAAAACCTCGGGTGATGGAAACTACCGATCACCAACTTCCAATTAACCAATAATTGTTTACAACTTTGGATAATAGCGAGCTAGGTACAAGGATCACTATGGTGTAACGTGTAGAAATGTGTATAAATTGCTAAGTGTTTTGCCGTATGCTCAAGAGTGCGGTTGTACGAGTGTGTGTAGCCAAAATTAGCCAAGTGTTTTTTAAAGCTAGCTCGCTACCCCTTTTAAAATAGAAGTTAACTAGCCTAACAAATTGTCCGCAATTCGTGCCATGCTCCCACGTTCTCCACAACGTCCATTTTCAGTCAAACACGTGCGAAATAACCGTGGAATATTCCTTAGTAACATTGCCAAGACCAAGTCCAACTTATTACTCCTGCAAAACAATACGAAATTCAAAGTAAACAATCGTTAGTATAAGGATCCTTAGGGTGATCCATGATCCTGATCCTGAAGCACTTCTGAGGATCATTATCTGTCACAGAAGTAAGTATCACTAATTGGATAATAAGTGAGGATCATAGGTCATTAAAAAATCCTGCCCTAACAATGCTTCCTTTAACCTTTCTGGAATGGGGTTGATCTCCATTCTATCCCTGTATTGAGCTACATGCTCTTCTGGATCAGTTGTGCCATCATAGAGCTTCATATTTGGTGTTTGAAACCTCTTTGGTATCTCTGCATCAGATATAGGTGGTGCAAAGCGAGACACCCTGTGACTCCCATCCGGAATCTCAGTAATGGCTTAACCACTCCCGGGACACTGGATATCATATCCTTGAGTTTTTGCAACTCCCTTGCCATAGCTTGGTTGATCCATGGTTCCTGCACAAAAACCATGGTTAGCATTATACGATGTATTGAAGGTGTTACCTCCTGACTGATTCGAGGCTGGGATCCCAGATGTGAACCCAAAATGGCGTGATTCCGGTATAATCGTGGGACCAGATGAAACAATAGTTTGCATGGGAATGAAGTCTCCCACGTGAATCTCTGAACTTCTGGGTTGCTGACTCCCTAAAGATCCTTGATCCTGAAAGATATTGGATCCAGTATACATTGGAGCTGAAGGTCTTGAAGGATATCCTATGGATCCTTGGACCTGCGATGAGGATCCTTGAACCTATGAAGAGGATGCTGAATGTTGAGGGTAGGATCCTTGAACTGACAGCGTCCCCATGTATCCTCCCGAACTAGAGAAGGACCCTTGTTGCTGAAAGGAGGATCCTTGAGGCTGAAGAGAGGATCTTGAAGGCTGGAAGTAAGATCCTTGAGCCTGTGACATTGCCAATGATCCATAGTGCATACTTGATGATCCTCCCTGGTACTGGGACACCTGATGCCATTAGAATGCTGAACAGTTGTTTGCTTGGAGTAGTGAAATCCAACGATCTGGGCACCAATGGAGAGTGATCCTCTGCTGATTTCTTCAATTTCTTTGATTTCATCAATCTCACGCGAAGGATCCTGCCATTAGTTTCATCCTGCTATTGCATCTAGTTCTTCATCTGCAAAATCAAAGAATAAAGATCATGTTAGTAGGAGCAGAAGAAAACAGCAGTAGTTGCTTTTGTGAAAACGGGGGTTTGTTTCTTCGCAGCATTCTCAGCATTCTTCTAGGATCCAGAAGGAACAGGAGGCAAAGGTGGAATGCCCTGTGATGAGGTGATCGCCGGCATGGAGCTTGAAGTGTTTCTTCCCTTGAGAAGCCATGTGGTTGAAGGTAATGAACAGAAATGAATGAAATGAACAAGTTTTTCAAAGATGAAGCACCAATTGCCCCACAGTGGGCGCAAAACTGTTTTGGTCAAAAATCACACAAGGATAATGCAACCAAATCTGATTTTTGTGAGGTTAGATGCATGGTTAAATGAACAAAAGTATGAACAATGAATGAATGAAAATGATGATGAACACGAGGATTTATACGAGGAAAAAACCCTTAATCAATGAATGATCTCTGGCATAAAAAACCTCGGATAGTGAAAACTATCACTATCAACTATATTGAACAATAAAGATTACAACTTTGGATGATAACAAGCTTGATACGATAATTTCTAGAGTGTTTGTGTGTGTGTAGTCGCCAAAGAGTTTCTCTAAGTTCGAATGTGCCAAAAAGTGTGTAACTATCTTGCTACTTGTTTTGGTCAAAAATCACACAAGGATAATGTAACCAAACTTTATGTAAACGGGGTATGATGCTTGGTTAATTATAAAAGTAAAGGATCACTTTTATGAGAATATGCAAAGACACAATGATTTATACGAGGAAAAAGCCCTTGATCAATGTATGATCTCCGGCATAAAAAACCTCGGGTGATGGCAACTACCGATCACCAACTTCAATATAAGAAAAATATAGTTACAACTTCGGATGATAATGAGCTGAGTACAAGGATCACTATAGTTTCGAGTGTCTAAGCGTGTGAGATTGTGTTGTGTGTCGTGTGTTCTTCCAAATGAGGAAGAGTATTATACAAGTGTAGGTGACCTATTTTAGGTAAAAAGACTAATAATCAGCTCATTACCCCTTTAGAAATAAAGACAATCTAGCCTAAATTGCCGCCCATAAATCAAGCTAAGTTTCCATATCCTTTGCAACGTCTATCTTCGATTAAGCTCATGCTATAATTGTGAAGACGCGTCCCTTGATTATGATGCTAAGAGCGTATCCTGCTAGATGTTCCTGCAAAATAACATTGTTTTAAACGAAGGTAACTGTTAGCATGAGGATCCTTTGATGGTCCATGATCCTGATCCTGAAGTCCTGCTGAGGATCACTGTCTGCCAAAGAAACAAGGATCACTGGTTAGGATCACGTATAAGGATCGTATAATAAATCCAGCCCTAACAATTGCCCCCAAAATATAAGGAGTTTATTGTAAATTAATGAGTTATATTTTGCTCTGATCTTATCTTCAACGGACTACTCGGATAACTAGCCGTTATAAGGGACTAGCCGTTGTGATCATTACGTCATGAAGTGACATCCCTGCAAATCATGATTATAAATAGGAGATAGGGTTGGGATCACTCTGCATTTAAATTCGATATACTTCCCTTTATAATTTCTACCGAAGATGATCAGGTATTCTCTTTTCTTTTTCATTCTTCCCCTCTTGCTCTGTTTTTCTGCTCCCTGTTTTTATTTTGCTGTGAGGATGTTGCTCCGAAACTCTCCCCATAAGGATCACGAGAAGAGCAGTCCCCTGAAAAGCCAAGGGATCATTAAGGACTCTCCTACGGAGAGATGTTGCTTTACCGATGCTCATGTTGATAGGATCCGTCACTGTTTTCCGGCGGATACCGTCTTCAAGTCTTTTACTCCCACCGCTCTGAGTGATTTCGTTTCCGACGCCTGGGTGGCCTTTCCTGCAACTCCGTTTACCATAGGATATTCATACCCTTTTCCAGCCTTCACCCAGTCCTTCTTTTCTCTGACCGGTATGTCCTATATCCAGGCCATGCCGATGATCTGGAGGGTTCTGTGTACCCTTGAGAGGATCATCGAGCAGGAGGGGATTGACTTAGGGATGCCGGAGCTGGCCGAGTTATATGATCTTACCACATTTGGTTCCTGTCGATACTTGTTGAAACGGAAAGCTGGAGAGGATCACCCTGTTTTAAGGTCACAAAAAATGATACCAACTGGAAGCGACGATTCTTCTTTGTTAGGAGAGATACCATCCCTAACGGGGAGGATCTGCCCAAGGAGTGGGCTACTCATGGTAGGATAGAGGATCCTCGAAGGATCACCATCAGACTTGTCTCTTATGATGAGGATCACTAATGTCTTTTTTTGTCTTTGTGTTTTTCAGCTATATCCGTTACTCATCTCAAGTTAACTCCTGCTGCAAGAGAGAGAGTTTTAGCTTTCAAAAGCTTGATCCTGAGACCAGAAGTTTTCAAGTCACCATCCAAGATTCACAAGAAGTATCCTCCGCATCTGCCACAATGTCAAGTAAGTATCCTTACCAAAAAGTAAGTTCTATGCAAAAGTATTAAATTAGTTAGGAGACTTATCTTGTTTTGATTGTGTAGGTGCTGGGAAATCTGCTAAGTCCGCCAAGTCTGCCTCCTTGTTTGGGGTTGATGATCTTGCCAACGTCAAGTCTTCGAAGAAGAAGACTCCTGCTGCTAGTCCCTCTGCTTCAGCCCCTAAATTACCCATTAGGGGTAAGGGAAAGAAGAGGAAGACTTCTGAGGATCTCAAGGATTTCCCCTGATTCGTCAGCAGTTTCTTGATTCTGTCAACGAGGTTAGGATCACTGCCCCTGTTGGTTATCCTGATGGTTTTTTGAGGATCACCTGTGTCTGACGTCATATCTTGTTGTTTTTGCAGAAACTTACTGAAATAGAGACTTATGTTAACCACGTTGAAGATCAGGATCGCCAAATTGCCGACCTCCAACAGATGGGTGTGCTGAAGGATCTCAAGATAGCCGATCTTGAGAAGGAGCTCCGGGCTACCAGGGATGAAGCTGTCAAAGCATTGATCAAGTTTGACTACGAGAAGCATGATATCACCCAGGATGCTAAGGTCTCTGCTGCGATAACCATGTATAAGATCCAGCTGCAAATGGCTGCAGAGGCTCAGGATCCTTCCTTTGACAAAGGTACATGGGACGTGGAAGGTTGGAAGGCAAGGCTGGCAGAGTTGGAGGATGATGATGATGCTGAGGATATCCCTATGCTTGAAGGTGGAGATGCTGGTAAGGATCAGGGTGAAGCAAGTGGAGCTGATGGTGCAGCGAAGGTTTGAGCTGCAAGATTGGGCAATGATGGAAACTTCTAGACATAGCCGGAGCCCAATTTTTTAAATTTTGGTAGTGTTTTTTGGTTGATGGTCTGTAATTTGAACAATAGTTTTAGGGTTAAGGATCCTGGATCCTTTGGACAATAGGTAGGATTACAAAGGTGGTGTGGCAATTTGTGACGGGCCACGTTTTGCTGGTAGAAATGTGGGTTGGCAATTTTGACAACTTTTTGAAAGGGTTAAGATCCTTTTGTTAATAATATAACTTAATCTTTCTGGCTTATCTCGTGTTGTTATCCTTTATTATCTTCTTATTTTCCAATTGTTTTGTAGTATATTGTTAAGTAACAAGAGTTGAAAATATGTTTAATAAATTTAGGATATGATCCTAGATCAAATATCCTACATTGAAAATTTTCAAGTACTTTATTCAAGGATCATAGGTTCAGTTGTCAAAGTGTAAGGGTTGTTTAATGAGTATAATAAAATAGTCAAGGATCATACCTGAGGATCCAAGTTAGGATCCTAACCTTTAATCAAGATAACATAAGTGAAATTTTAATGGATGATAAGGATTAAGGATCCTTATTTGTTTATACTTCGAGAACCTGAAAAATGGAACATAATCTTGGGACTAAGCCAATGTAAAAGATAAATTGAAGTGCTGGGGACATGCCAAAGATAACTGGGGATGATCCAAAGGATCACTGGGAGACAAGCCAAAGGATAATGGGAACAAGCCCGAAGATAACTGGGGACAAGCCCAAAGGATCGTATGTAAACTGGAGTATGGCCCTTACTGGCGACTATCCAAACTTAGTGACATGAAAATGTCAAAACCTTAGCTAACGTGAAAACGTTAGAAACCTTATGAACGGATGTATGGTACGTCTACCATTATACGTAGGATCCTGGGTATAGCCAGTACGATGAGGTTGTCAGCCCCGGAAGTGGGTACTGGTCCCAAAGACGTGAACTATATCAGGATCATCGTGCGCTGCTGGCGGAAACTGGGGATAATCCCAAGGATAACTGGGGTTGACCCAAGGATCTGCGTTGCTTTTGAAGATCTTTGACGATATGCTGTAGATACCTGAACTATCATAACTCAAATGGTTCGTGAGAAGAGGATGAAGGATACAGGATCCTTATCCTTTGGTAAAAAGTAAGGAAATGTAATAGTTTTAAGATAAGGACATTACCAGAGTAAGGATCACTGACATCACCGGGATCCTTTGAGGATACTTCAATGTAAGGATCACATGCTTGAAGGATCACGTTCACATAAAGTATCTCTTTAAGTGAACAGCATTCCAGGCTCTTGGTAACAAATTTCCTTCCATGGTTAGCAATCTGTATGCCCCCTTTCCTGCTTCAGCTTCAATCAAGTAAGGGCCTTCCCACTTTGGTGCTAACTTCCCGTCAGCAGGATTAATAGTGTTTTGGAATGTTTTCTCAACACCATATCTCCGACTTGGAACTTCCTTATCCTAACATTTTTGTTGTAAGCACCAGCCATTCTTTGTTGGTAGCTTGCCATCCTTATCCTAGCCAGATCCCTGATTTCCTCAATAGTATCCAAATCCTGAGCCAGGATTGTAGCATTTTCTTCAGGATCACGAGCACTTGTTCTAGCAGTTGGGATCACCATCTCTGTTGGGATCACTGCTTCTGCCCAA
This sequence comes from Helianthus annuus, assembly GCF_002127325.2. Classification (NCBI taxonomy): domain Eukaryota; kingdom Viridiplantae; phylum Streptophyta; class Magnoliopsida; order Asterales; family Asteraceae; genus Helianthus; species Helianthus annuus. The sequence continues at coordinate 128,554,531 of NC_035446.2, read as the reverse complement.
ATACTAAAGAAAAAGGTGTTTGACCAGTGGCATTCTTGGGAGTTGTTCTATCAGCCCATAGCACATAAGGTAACTCCTCTGCCCATTTTCCCTTCTTGGATCCTAGCTTCTTCTTCAGATTGTTGATGATGATCTTGTTGGATGATTCTGCTTGGCCATTGGCCTGTGGATGAACTGGTGTTGATGTTATCATCTTGATTCCCCAACTGTCACAAAAGTTAGTAGTTCTGCTTCCAATGAATTGGGAACCATTATCACATACAATTTCAGAGGGAATGCCAAATCTAGTTATAATGTTTCTTTTGATAAAGGATATAACTTCTTTTTCTCTGACTTGAGCAAAAGCTTCAGCTTCTATCCACTTAGAGAAGTAGTCAGTCATGGCAAGCATAAATACTTTTCCACCAGGTGCTTTAGGGAGCTTGCCAACTATATCCATTCCCCATCTCATGAATGGCCAAGAGGATGGTATGGGTGTAGCAATTCAGCTGGTTGATGAAGGATATTGCTGTGTCTTTGACAAGGATCACATTTCCTAGCATATTCTACAGCATCCCTTTTCATGGTTGGCCAGTAGTATCCTGTTCTAGGATCCTTGAGAATAATGCCCTGCCCCCAGTGTGGTTTCCACAATCTCCTTCATGGAAGTCTCTCAACACTTCTTCAATTTCAGGATCCTCAATACATCTTAAATATGGTCCTGCAAGGGATCGTTTATATAGCACATTATTTAAGATTGTAAATTGAGATACCTTAATCCTGAAAGCTCTAGGATTTTCTCCCATCGGAATCTCCCCGTGTTGCAAGTATTTCATGATTGGTGAGACCCATGATCCTGCATAAGATTGAGCTTCTTCACTAGGGATTACTGCAGTATCCTCTTCTATTTCCATGGCCACTTGATTTTCAATAGCAGGAGCCAGGATATGGATGATAGGGATACTTATGTCTTCTGGAATTTTTAAGGATGATCCTAAGTTGGCCAATGCATCAGCTTCCGTGTTATCCTCCCTTGGTACCTGTGTTAAGCTGAAAGAAACAAAAGAGAGTGCCAATTTTTGACTATCTCTAAATATTTGGTTAGTTTTTCACCTTTAACAGCATAGGATCCATTAAAGTGATTGGTGATCAATAATGAATCTACATATACTTTAAGATATTTCACCCCCATATCCTTAGCAATTTGCAAGCCAGCAATTAAGGCTTCGTATTCAGCCTCATTGTTAGTTGCTTGGAACTCACAGGCTATGGAGTGGGGTATTATGTCCCCCTGTGGCGATTTTAGTAGTATCCCGAGCCCTGTGCCCTTGACATTTGAGGATCCATCGTGTGTAGTATCCAAGGATCCTTGGTTTCATCCAGCTGCTGGACTTCCAATTCTGCTTCTTTTTGTAGATCACTACTGAAATCAGCCACAAAGTCAGCTAATGCTTGGGATTTAATGGCTGTTCTTGGCTCATATCTTATATCATGGGCACTAAGCTTTACTGCCCACTTAGCCATTCTTCCTGACATCTCTGGTTTCCTGAGGACATTCTTAATTGGAAAGTTAGTTCTAACAACAATAGTATGGGTTTCAAAATAATGCCTTAACTTAGTTGATGCCATGATTAATGCAAGAATAAGTTTTTCGAGGTGTGAGTACCTGGATTCGGCATCAAGTAAACTCTTACTTACATAGTAGATAGGATATTGTGTACCTTCATGATCCTTAACAAGGACAGCACTTACAGCGGTTGAGGATACCGCCAAATATAAGGATAACACATCTCCTTTTTCGGGCTTTGATAATGCTGGTGCTGAGGACATATATTCTTTAAGGGCTTGTAAAGCATTCTCATGTTTCTCAGTCCATTCAAACTTCTTGTTCTTCCTTAGGATATCGTAAAATTCTTTACATTTTTCTGAGGATTTTGATATGAACCTGTTCAGAGCTGCTATCCTGCCTGTTAGCCTTTGCACATCCTTAGCATTGGCAGGGGACTTGATGTTCACTAGTGCTTTAATTTGCTCCGGACTTGCTTCAATACCTCTCTGAGTTACCATATATCCTAGGAATTTACCTGCCTTAACACCAAAGTGGCACTTCGAAGGATTAAGCTTCATGTTATAATTATCAAGGTATCAAATGCTTCTCCAAATCCTTAAGGTGATCCTCAGCTTTCTTTGATTTGACTACCATATCATCTATGGTATACTTCCATAGTTTGTCCAATTTGATCTTTGAACGATCATATTCACCAGCCTTTGATATGTTGCACCTGCATTTCTTAATCCAAAAGGCATGGCAATATACAGTACAAACCTGTTGGGGTCATAAAGGCTGTATCCTCTTGGTCAGATGGTTCCATCTGAATTTGTTGGAATCCAGATGATGCATCCATAAAGGTCAACAGTTCATGCCCCGCTGTTGCATCCACCATGGAGTCAATGTGGGGTAATGGGAAAGGATCCTTGGGACATGCCTTATTCAGATCAGTGAAATCGACACATACCCTCCACTTTCCGTTTTTCTTTTGGACAACGACCACATTGGCTAACCATTTTGGATACTTTACCTCTCTGATCATACCTGCTCGAAGTAGTCTCTCTACTTCTTCTTGGATAATGGCATTCCTTTCTGGTGCAAACTTCCTCCTTTTTTGATGGATTGGTTTGATAGACCTGTCAATGCCAAGTTTGTGAGTAATAATATCCTTAGATATACCTGTCATATCTTCATGTTTCCAAGCAAAGGTAGATTTTCTTCTTTTGAGGAAGGATATTAAGTCTTCTTTCATCTTGCCAAGGATCCCTGATCCGATATAGATTTTTGATTCAGGATCACTAGGATCCAAGAGGATTTCATCCACATCTTGTTCCCTTGCCTCCAAGACATTCCTCGGAGGATACTGTAATTGCTATTGCTCCCTTGGCTTCGAGGTTGGCTTCATGGATGATGTATAACAATCCTTAGCCTCCTGCTGATCACTGTCGATCTTGATTATCCCCCATGGGCTAGGGAGTTTCACACATTGATGATAGGTGGATGGGACTGCTTTCATATCATGTATCCAGGGCCTGCCAAGGATAACATTGCAACAAGATAAACAGTCAATAACACAAAATTTTGATAATTATGTAATCCTTCCACGTAGATTGGGAGTTTGATGTCCCCCAGAGTTTTCTTCGTTTCTCCACTGAATCCTACAAGCACGGAGGATCTCGGTGTGATGTCTGATTCTGGATACCCATTTTCTTCAGAACATCAAGCTGGATAATGTTCACTGAGCTTCCTCCATCGATAAGGATCCTGCGGACAAAATGGTTAGAGATAAAGAGAGTAATAACCAAACTATCATGATGAGGATCCTGAATATTGACGCGATCATCCTCATCAAACGTTATTATCTTCCCCTCTGAGACACTTGATGTTCTAATAGGCCTTTCTCCATTATCCATTTTTGACTCCTTTGCATGCCTTTTGGCCGCCGAGAAGGATGTACCACAGATGTCTGATCCTCCGGAAATAAAGTTGATCACTTGTGCATTTGCCGGAGGTGCTGGAGCCTTCTCAGGGATCCTTTCAGGATCCTGAGTCCTTTGCTTTTTTCTTCCCAATAATTCTTTTAGGTGCCCCTTGCTTAACAGATATCCAATCTCTTTCTTAAAGCTATGCATTCTTCAGTTAGATGCCCGAAATCCTCATGGTATGCACACCATTTTGACTTGTCTTTAGTCCCGGATGGTTTATCATTCTTCCTGGGCCACCTAGCTTTTTCACCTAGATTCTGCATTGCAAGGATTAGTTCATGATTATCAACGGAAAAACAATATTCTGAGATTGGAGGATAATCCTCATCATCCTCTTCTTGGTCAACAGCGTGCACATTCTGGTTCTCATTTCTATGGTAGGATTTGAATTTGTTGTTCTTGAAGGAGGATCCTTGCTTCTCCTGTTTTGAGGATCCTACTTGTCTCTCCTGGATCCTCTTGTCATCCTCCAGCCGGATGAACCTGAGTGCCCGAGTTCTTACTTCATCTAAATTCCTGCATGGTGTCATAACAAGATCATCATAGAATAATGAATCCTTAAGCAGTCCCATTTTGAAGGCTTCAACAGCCGTAGCCATATCCAGGTTGGGAATGTCCAAGGATTCTTTACTAAATTTAGTTATGTAATCCCTTAATGATTCATTATGACCTTGGTTACCCTATATAAATCACTGGTTAATCTTTCAAATTTTCTACTACAAGAGAATTGGTTATTGAATAAATTAACTAAATTAGCAAATGAAGTAATAGAGTAGGGGGAAGACTTAGCAGCCACTTAAGAGCTGATCCAGTAAGAGTGGATCCAAATCCTTTACATAGGCATGCTTCCTTCAGCTTTTCTGGGATAGGATTGATCTCCATCCTCTCCCTGTATTGTGCTATGTGCTCCTCTGGATCCGTTGTACCATCATACAGCTTCATAGTAGGGATATGGAACCTTTTGGGTACCTCTGCATCACAAATAGTGAAAGCATACCTTGTGCTTCCATCTGCATCTCTGGGATAGGCTTCACTACGCCTGGAACACTTGAGATCATATCTTTTAGGCTTCTGCATTCCCTGGCCATAGCATGATGACACCTGTATCCTGCATGAATCCATGGTTTAGTAAGATGATTATTTAAAGTGTTACCTCCCATTGAGTTCAAGTTAGTGAATCAATTGCTGGGATTCGGGATAACGAGGGACCAGTGGAAGCGATGGTTGCATTGGAATTGAAGTCCCCATGGACATCTAGACTTCCTGTTTGCAAACTTTTTAGGGATCCTGCATCTGAAGGATCCTGATTTGGAAGGATCCTGGTATCTGGGATGTCCTGGAACGAAGGAGGATCCTTGAACCTGCGGATGATCCTGGACGAAGGAGGATCCTTGAACCTGGGATGATCCTGGAATAAAGTAGGATCCTTGAAATGCTGTGCTCCCGGATAGGATCCGAATTCATGAAGGATCCCATATGCTGGGGATAGGATCCTGCCGGCTGAAAGTGTGAGCCTGATGCCTGAGTCATTGCTGTCGATCCGAGGTGCAATCCTCTTGATTCCCATAATTTGCACGTCTGGAATTCCTGATGGCTGAGAAGTAATCATTGGAGTATCAAGCTCTTTGGGCATCAGTGGGGAATGATCCTCTGCCGTTTTCTTTTGTCTTTTGAGATCTCCAATTTCCCTGAGGATCCTTTCATTAGTTTCATCCTGCCGCTGCATACGATCCTTCATCTGCAAAATCAAAGTAAATACATCACTAGTACTGGGAATATAAGAATTCATAGCAGAAGAGATGGAGTTTTAGAATTAGTAGGAGTTTGTCTCTTCTCAGCATTCTTCTGGGATCCTGCGTGGTGGAGCAGAATGTTCTGGGACGAGGTGACTGCAGACATTGCGTGGACATGTTTTTCAATGATGAAGCCATTTAATTCTTTGAAATTGATTTCGAACAAAAGGTTTTCTTATGAATGAAGCACCAATTGCCCCACGGTGGGCGCCAAACTGTTTTGGTCAAAAATCACACAAGGATAATGTAACCAAACTTTATGTAAACGGGGTATGATGCTTGGATTATAAAAGTAAAGGATCATTTTGTGAGAAATATGCAAAGACACAATGATTTATACGAGGAAAAAGCCCTTGATCAATGTATGATCTCCGGCATAAAAAACCTCGGGTGATGGCAACTACCGATCACCAACTTCAATATAAGAAAAATATAGTTACAACTTCGGATGATAATGAGCTGAGTCAAGGATCACTATAGTTTCGAGTGTCTAAGCGTGTGAGAATTGTGTTGTGTGTCGTCTGTTTCTTAATGAGGAAGAGTGGTATTTATACAAGTGTAGGTGACCTATTTTAGGTAAAAAGACTAATAATCAGCTCATTACCCCTTTAGAAATAAAAGACAATCTAGCCTAAATTGCCGCCCATAAATCAAGCTAAGTTTCCATATCCTTGCAACGTCTATCTTCGATTAAGCTCATGCTATAATTGTGAAGACGTGTCCCTTGATTATGATGCTAAAGCGTATCCTGCTAGATGTTCCTGCAAAATAACATTGTTTTAAACGAAGGTAACTGTTAGCATGAGGATCCTTTGATGGTCCATGATCCTGATCCTGAAGTCCTGCGTAGGTCACTGTCTGCCAAAGAAACAAGGATCACTGGTTAGGATAACGTAAAGGATCACGTATATAAAATCCACCCTAACATACCTATGATCCGATCGCCCCTTTATATAGTTACAAAAACAAACTAACTCTCCTATTATTCCGGGATGCTGGGAATACCATTCTGAACGTTGGGGACTTTCTACTTGTTTCCACGTGCTTATTGACTACAAAACCGGTCAGCTCATATAACCGTTACAATGTCAATAACATTGACCAACATCGATATTCTCGCGAATATGCCTTTCTGACGTTACAAGACCCTTCTTCCACCATCAACGCATTTTTCAACCACCTTGAGCGAATCTTCAGGTAGATCAAGTCTTTTAACGTTGGTACTCTTGCAACCAACGTTTTACAAGCAATCGTTAGTAATAGTCAGGTACTCCTCAGGATATTACCATATCCTGGCCCGGTATCCTGATCCGGTATCTGATCTGGTTCCTCATATACAACTATAAAAAATCAAGATACAAAATCAGGATATGGCTCAGAATTTCACCCATAACAACAATAATCTGCTACAACTGTGGAGAAACTGGACATTTTCAAACAAATGCCCTAAGCTAGTTTTAAACCAGCAGACAACAGCCAAACCGACCGACGGAACTATCTAGAAGAATGCACGAGCATTCCAGTTGACTACTCAAGAAGCAGAACTCATTCCCGATGTGATAGCTGGTACGTTCCTAGTGCATAATGTATATGCAAAAGTATTATTTGACTCTGGTGCAAACCAAAGTTTTATCAATACTTCATTCTGCCAAGCTCTTAATTTACCTTAACCACCCTTAGGCAGATTTTTACAGTCGAAACGGCAGATGGTCATCTGTTAACATAGATAAGGTTTTGCAAGAAGGGAAAGATAGAATGATTAGGACATAAATTTTCTACAAACCTGTTACCTATGAAGTTAGCTGGTTCGATGTGGTATTAGGAATGGATTGGTTAGTAGCCAACCATGCAAGAATTTTATGTGATAAAAATTCCGTAGAAATTCGTACCCCTACAGGAGAGGTAATTTTAATTACAGGAGATAAGCCACGAAAACCATTGAAATTCATTTCAATAATGAAGTTGGCTAGTTATTCAAGAAAACAAGAAGTAGTATATATGATTTCCGTAATCATTAACACTAAAGTAAGGAACTTCAGGACATCCCTGTAGTCTCAGAATATCCTGATGTATTCCCAGAAGAACTACCAGGATTACCACCCGATAGGGAGGTAGAATTTAGAATTCATCTAATTCCTGAACTACACCAATAGCCCAAGCACCTTATCGGCTAGCACCCACTGAAATGCTAGAATTGAAAAAGCAGTTAGATGAATTACTAAGTAAAGGATTTATAACCTAGTTCATCCCTTGGGAGCACCAGTGTTGTTTGTGAAAAAGAAAGATGGATCAATGAGAATGTGTATCGATTATAGGAACTGAATAAGGTTACAATTAAGAATAGATACCCATTACCTAGGATTGATGATCTTTTTTATCAACTCCAGGGAGCTAGGTATTTTTCTAAGATAGACTTACGCTCCGGATATCATTAGTTGAAAGTACAAGAGGAAGACATACCTAAAACTGCTTTCAAACACCATTATGAGTTTACAGTCATGCCTTCGGACTAACAAATGCTCCTGCAGCATTCATGGACATGATGAATCGGTTTGTAAACCATACTTGGATAAATTCGTAATTGTCTTCATTGACGATATACTTATTTATTCCAAAAGTCAAGAAGAACATTGTGAGCACCTGCATGCACTCTTAACTTTGTTAAGAAAGGAAAAGCTTTACGCCAAATTCCGAAGTATGAATTCTGGCTGCAAGAAGTGCATTCTTAGGACTTATGGTAAATCATGAAGTATTCACGTAGATCCTTCTAAAATAGAAGCAATCACCAAATGGAAGGTCCGCAATCAGCTTTGGAAGTAGAAGTTTTCTAGGCTTAGCTGGATACTACAGACGATTTATTAAGGATTTTCTAAGATAGTTGTACCCTTGACTAAGCTAACCTGTAAAGCAGTTAAGTTTGAATGGGGACCTAGACAAGAAAGCTTTTAAGATATTAAAACAAAGATTGACAAATGCTCCAATTTAACTTTGCCAGAAGGAACTGAAGATTTTGAAGTATATTGTGATGCTTCAAAATTAGGATTTGGATGTGTATTGATGCAACGCAAGAGGGATTGCGTATGCCTCCAGGCAGTTAAAGAAACACGAGGAATTATACGACTCATGATTTAGAATTAGGAGCTATAATTTTTGCCCTTAAGATTTGGAGACATTATCTGTATGGAAGTAAGTTTACTGTTTATACAGATCATAAAAGTTTAAGGTACATATTTGGGCAAAAAGAATTGAACATGAGGCAAAGAAGATGGATGGAAATCCTAAGCGATTACGACTGTGATATTCAATATCACGAAGGAAAGGCGACGTAGTTGCAGATGCCTTAAGTCGTAAGTATCATGAGAAGCAACGACGAGTTCGTATGCTTAGATTAAATCTACAATTAGATTTAATGGAACAATTGAAAAGTTCAGGAAACAACAATCGAGGACGATGCTGAAGGAATGAAAGGATATATAAAGGAACTAGAGCAAGGAAATGATGGAATTTGGAGATTCCACAAGAAAAGAATTTGGGTACCTAAGCAGGAGAATTAAGAAATAAGATTCTAGAGGAAGCTCATAAATATAGGTATACCGTGCATCCAGGAAACAATAAGATGTACCAAGATTTAAGAAACAATTTTTGGTGGATAGGAATGAAAAAGGATATAGCTGAATATGTATCTAAGTGTCTTACTTGTTCACAAGTTAAAGCCAACACCAGAAACCTTCAGGACTACTACAACAATTAGAAATGCCAGTATGGAAATGGGAACTCATAACCATGGATTTTGTTACTAAGTTACCCAAAACCAGGAAGGGTAATGATGCGATTTGGGTAATTGTGATCGATTAACCAAATCAGCCCATTTTCTACCCATGAAGGAGACCTTTAGCATGGAAAGGTTAGCCAAGTTGTACGTAGACGAAGTGTATCCTTACATGGAGTTCCACTCTCCTTTTATCGGATAGGGATAGTCGTTTCACTTCCCATTTCTGGACTAGCTTTCAGGAAGCAATAGGAACTCGACTAAATTTAAGTACCGCATATCATCCTCAAAAACAGACGGACAAAGTGAAAGGACGATACAAACCCTGGAAGACATGCTCCGAGCATGTGTAATTGATTTTGGTGGTAACTGGGATAACCACTTACCCTTAATTGAATTCTCCTATAACAATAGTTATCACTCAAGCATCGAAGCTGCCCCATTCAAAGCACTGTATGGACGCAAGTGCAGAACTCCAGTTTGTTGGGCAGAAATAGGAAGAAGTCAATTATCAGGTCCTGAAATTGTACAAGAAACCACTGACAAGATAACTCAAATCAAGGAAAGACTGAAAACGGCTCAAGATCGTCAGAAAAGCTATGCAGACAATCGCCGTAAGCCACTAGAGTTTCAAGTCGGAGACAAAGTACTTTTGAAAGTCTCTCCTGGAAAGGAGTAGTACGATTTGGTAAGAAAGGAAAGCTGAGTCCAAGGTACGTAGGACCATTTCCAGTAATGCAACAAATAGGACCAGTTGCTTATCGTTTACAACTACCAGAAGAATTAGCTGGAGTACATGATAGTATTTCATATATCCAACCTCAAGAAATGTCTCTCAGACGAATCCCTGGTAGTACCTCTTCAAGATGTAGAGGTAAATGAAAGTTAAAATTTGTAGAAAACCACTGCAGATAGAAGATAGAAAGATCAAGTTTCTTAAGCACAAACGACTAGTGCTAGTCAAAGTCAAATGGGATTCAAAAAGAGGACCAGAATACACTTAGGAGCTGGAATCAGAAATGAAGCGGAAATATCCTCACCTATTCCAGTAAATCTCGAGGACGAGATTTTTCTTAAGGTGGGGAGGATGTAACAACTCTCACTAAAATTAATACTTATTATGTTAATTGTCTAATAAGGAAACCCTAATTGAGAAACCCAAGTAATTCTGCATTAACCCTAAAATTTTCAGAACAATCGGAATCAGGATCAGGGCCCCTAAAACTCAAGGGGGTTAAACCCTAATTGATAATTATTTTCCGAATTTGTTTTCAAAATTGAGATTCATCGAATAACAACTCACTAGGCCTATACGAGTGACTAACCTACCCTACCCAAATTTGACACCCAGGCGACATGCGACACGTTGCCACGGATTCTTCCGCGACTAGCGGGAGGCGCCAATTTTGGGTATAAATAGAGGGGCCTGGCACTTGCATTCTGTTGTTCGTTCGACGATCAAATTACAAATATATGCTGAGATATAGTCTAGTTACTACAAACACACATGAATCACTAAACGATGCTGCGATAAACAGGGTAATAACTCGATCGCTATTACGATTCAACGTCCGATCGATTGAAACTATCCAACGAATGTTTAAGTGCTGCTCAAATTGGTTTATACTTTGTCATTCGTCGTGATTTTCAACAGGATGTTTTGTAACACCTCGAAATTTTGTGTCCAATAATGTATTGACACGTGTCTTGAGTTTACACGTGGCATTTAATATTTAAATAAAGGACTAATGTTGACAAACCTTGAAAGTATGTAAATTCGAGGGTTATAAATGTCAAACAAGGGTAAGTATACTGTATAGTAACCCTAAACGATGCTCGTACCTTCAAACGAATAAATCATGGATCGTACGGAAGCGAAACGCGGAAGAAAGTGAGAGATTACAAGTTGCGGGGTTAACTGTGTCAACATGTTTAATTATACCTCGTGACCCTTTGACGTACCCGAGGCTTTGTAACAGTAAATACGCTCACTAGAATATACTGTATAAATTCCGCGAAGTTCCGTTTTAAAACGAGAAAGTTATGATCAAATTCGTACGGAAGGGTTAAAAGCGTCAACAATGAAAGTTAAGGCTTTCGAATAATTAACAAGATAACCGGGGACTTAAATGCGGGTAAATAACACGAGGCCCTTAGTTGTAAATAATCAGGGCCAAATCGCAAAGTTACCCCTTCAAACCCGAAAGGTCAGGTTATTAATTACCAAAGATTTCGTTACTAATTACAAGATTTATTATCATTACAAAAGATTGAAAAAGATTTAAAAATAACCTTTACGGACCGCAAGGGTCCTGCCTTACGGACCGTAAAGGGGTGAATGATTAAGCTTGTCTCCGCCACAGGCTTACGGACCGCAAGGCCCAAGCCATACGGTCCGTAAGCGATGCCCAGCGACAGAAAGTTGGCTGTTGGCTGTTTAAAGCGGTAAAACATATATGAATGGGTTTCCCAGAGGTATGGGCGCCCCCTACTCGACCCATAGCACCTTAGGACACCTGCCATTCATCCATACTCATTTGTAGATGGTTGTAATGATCTAGAGGCAAGTTGTACTATAAATAGGCCATTGTATGCATAAGTTCACCACACCTCAAAACACATTCTCTTGATCATCTCTGGAGCTCCAAGCTTTATTCTATCATTCCTAATGTGCTCAAGCTTCTGTAAGTTGTTTAAATCCTTTGTGGTTTAGTTTTACTTAGTTAAATAGCTAAAAATCAAACCGTCGTAACACGGTTTGACTTCGAGATAAATCTAATGGCTCAGTCAATCTCGAATCAAAAGTAGTTATGTTGGTATTTATGGGTAATAAACCCAAAAGGGTTCCCCTGATCACCACTCTAACTAGTTCAAATGTCGAGTCAAACGTATACTTAAAAAGTCAACAGAAAGCCATTTTTGCGATTCTTGCATAATCTGTAATATAGATGATATGAAACCTGTTTGAACACTCATAAAACATGATATTAAGTATATAAACTTGTCTAAACTCGTTTGATTCGGCCATTTGATATATTGACCCGGTTCGGAGCCGAATGTCGCAAAAGTTTGACTTTTGCTTTGACTTCAGTTCTGACCCGTTTTAGTACAATGTAGATATGCCTTAGGACTCTCTTAGGACCAGGTCACGTGATGGTATCACCCTCTGTGACCGGTTCGTTGTTTGTCCGAGTCTTTTACGCATTTCCGTTAATTACTTAAAAGTTGACCGTAACGCCCTTTTTAAAATAAAACGAGTATTTCGGACACGTGAAGGGACCATAACCTTGCTTACTAAATTCTAAGCATGTCCCTAAAGTTTCACGCCAATCCGAGGTCTAGAATGGGAGTTATGCTAAATAGCGCATTTATAAAAACTTTTGTAATAAACGGCGCAATTAGCATAACGCCTACCTAAACCAAGATTTCGTCACCAAAACTTTTACCCACTGTAGTAAAATAATATTTTGGGATTTTTAAAGATTTTTAATTAATTTTAACCTGCTCATAACCTGCGGTTATGGCTACGGTTCGGTAAATACCGAATATGCCCTTTTCGGCCAAAACTTGAGTTCTACAAGGTCTTTTGACCCGATTCCAGTTGCTACTGATTTTAAATAATAAATAAGATATTTTAGACTTATTAAACTGATCGGGAAACTCAGGTTTCCTGTAGAACTCAGAAAGCCCTTTAAAAGTCTTTAAAATGACCGGAAAACCCCTACGGGGCGTATAATGAACTAAAACTCGTTACGGGCATTATGGAAGGTATCCTACTGATACCACAACCTCTTTAAAGTATATTGACTTAGGAAAACAGTGTAGGACTCCTACGGTTACCCGTTGCGCGCGCGCACGGTTCGGCTTATGTAACTAGTTTACATAAATTAGCCGATACGGGTCAAACCATATATTTTGACCCCAAAATCCAGAGTGTGAATATTAAACCCATATAAAACAAGTCTCCGAACTTGTTGGGTCAGAATCACATTCCATTCTCGGTTTTCGCCTTTCACGCGATTAAACCGTATCTATCCCTCGAAACTAACCGGTCTAGGCTACGGCTAATATAAAGACCCGTTAGGATTCTAATAGGTTATTTTAAAACCTTCGTTCCAGAATAGGAGCCCCAGTAAAAGATATCTGTGATTTAACGATTAAGGACAATACTTGCAAAGGTAAATACTTTTAACTTATTTTCCCTTATACGGGCTTGGGTTACGGTATATAAAATACCGCTTGATTGAGCATCAAATCTTCCATCGCTTAGGTGGTTAATTGAATAATTTGATCGGCTCATTTAAACAGTCTTGTTACTTAAAAGCCTTTGGGGGGTTAATGACCATGTCCCGGATATCCTTGGCATCATTCGAAGAAATGGCCACGACCTTGACAGTCGGGTGTAGGCGTACACCCGGTATTATGTCTATATTATTAAAAGACGTAGCCGATGGTTTACCCACCTCGGTTTTACGCAATGTGGTGTGTCTATTGATCTTTAACCCGGACTAGATCCGGGCTACTGAACGCATAAGAAGGAACATGTAATTCGTTCACAAGATTATAATTTTAAATAATTCTCCCAAGTTATAAAAGATTTGTGCCTCGTGCATTCAAATCAATTTTAATAAACATTTTACAAAAGTGTCGGTTGAATGTATTTACCAGTGTAAACTGACGTATTTTCCCAAAAAGATTAAGTGCAGGTACTACACGTAATCGGCTGGCAATAGCTCCTTAGCATCTTAAGAAGTCTCGCAAGCTTGATGTCTTATCTGTTGAACAACATTTTTATTTATTTTGATCCCTCCTGTGGATACTATTCAACTACTTGTGATACATTTCGATATTACATAAATGGTTGAATATATTTATCTTTATGCTTCCGCTGTGCATTTATATATTGTGGTTTGACTATATTGTTGCCAACTACGTCACGGTAATCCCCCACCGGGCCCACCGGTGATACACGTGGAAATCGGGGTGTGACAGGTTGGTATCAGAGCCAACATTGAGTGAATTAAACACTATCCTAATGTGTTTAATCTCAGTGACACAATTGCACATACTTGAGTCTAGACAAGAACATAGGACAAATTCGAATTGTTATTCCAAGTTTGTCTTTTTCTTTTATTATTGTTTAAAGTTTTAAAAAGCAGGAAATATGCCGCCAGTGATTTTCCGAGGAAGAGGAAGGGGAAGAAGAGGCAGAGGAGAGATCGTTACTCACAACGATCACGAAGCTGGACCTTCAAATACGCGAGCTCCTTCGACCACAAGGAGTGAAGAACCGCAAAGGCGAAGAGACCTTTATGAACCTGCGAGGCATTCCACCTCGCATAGCTCGACGCCATCATACCGGCACTCATTCGGGCCAAATTCCGAAAATGATCCCAACAACCCGCAACCCTCCTACATACCTCTACAGCGTTCGGTATCACACCGAAATTTTGACGACCCTACTCCATACTTCAGAGGTCAGTTTAATCCAGCTGACTACATCCAGGAACCTTCAGGCTTTGTTCCTTAGGACACAAGATCATTCTCCAAAGACCATATGGACGGGATACTTGATCCGACAGAACCTTGCTCGTGGTACGCCACGGCATCCAAATAGAAATCTCTGGATGCGGTATTCCTTTCATGGTACCCTATCAGGGACCAGAGTAGTTTTCATGCCGTTGTTAATCAACACGAGTTGGGTACACACGCCACAGAACATTCACACAGTCGCAACATCGCCGAGATCCTCCTGAGGATCCACGTTATTCGTGGAAGTTACGCCACACCTCGCCACGTACAAGCCAGTAATGCTCCTGATCCGCCAAGGCGTAGGAGGACAAATTGCTCGGTTGTCCACCGAGGAGGGGAATTTCACTTCAGCACCCCTCGACACTCTAGTAGTAGCCACTATCCGCCTCTACAAGAAGAAGACCTTCAAGTCCTGTACAGGAGGCGAACTCGCACCAGCTGCACCAACTTCGCGACCATTTGTGTATGACCACCCAATACCTGCATACATGGGTCCATCGGCTTACAACCCGTTCGAACCGTCATCACAAGCACATTACAACTACAACTATGAGCGCGACCCATATGTGGTAGCGGCTAGGTATAATGCCCGCTATCCCGACGGAGCTCTTGGAAACATGGGAGTACCGGACTACTCAGCTCATGGGTATCCAACACCTCCCAGACCTCCAGTTCCGCAACAGGCGCCACAACCACGTTTCTCTCCTCCCGAAACAAGAAGAAATACTCCACTGTTTGAGCCGTGTGGAAAGAGACTTCGAGGAGAACGTAAGAGCCACCGAGGATTCCTCAAGGGCTTAGCAAACCTACTGAAGGGCAAGAAGAAGAAACGTGACCATTAGTCCTTATGTATGTTCTAATCTAATGTTTATTTTAAATAAGTCCCTGCGTGGACGTTTATCGTATTTCAGTCCCTACGTGGACTTATCTTTTAGTCCCTGCGTGGACACTTATCTTGTATTAGTCCCTGCGTGGACTTGTCACTTATTTTAAACCTCTATGTAGGTATGTACTATTTAAAAGTCCCGTTTAGGGCGGTGTGTAATCGTATTAAAATTTTGGAATGTTATATTATGAATTTCATGTTGTTATTACTATATATGAAATAAATCAAAATCATTCCTTTTAATTTGATCTGCCTAAATAAAGAATCTTCAGAGTGAAACCTAGCCAGGTGTCTTTTAAGATCCGGCCAAGATGGTAAGACCTAATTAAAAGATTCAGATCCCCTGTTAACCTCTGTAAGCATGTTAACAACCATGGCAGATGTGATTCGTTAAAATTACACACGCCATTCTTACACAAGAATCCTTTAAAGGATTCCAAAGCCCAAATTAATGATATGATAAATCATGGGTCAAATCATCAATAAAGATGATCACTTGTTAAACATCCGTCAAGCGATGTAGTGCCTAAGGGCCGAACTATCAAACATCCGTTAGTGATGTAGTGCCTACGGGCCATAATTGCTGTCATAACAAGACAAAAGACAGTGGTGGTCTATGACTCCCTGTCAGAAGAGGGTAAAAGAACTACGGTTCAAACATTCATACCTTGATTCTCCGTAATCTCGGCTAATATTATGATAACGTCCTCGTGACTAGACTTTTATGCCACTAGCAATATTAATTGTGATTAGGATAAGTATGTTCAAATCCTAAATAAAAAGTGAATAACAAATTAACCAGATATGGTCTTCGTTACCATGGTTAAAGAATTGCCATAAAAGACAATTCAATAATAAACCCCTAAATAAAAATTTTCATTATCTTCTGCAGCAGATACAAGCTGCTATGGCGAATCCTAATGGAGAAAATAGTCACACAAGTGAAGATGATTATGATAATGCCCAAGTAAATTTAACGGGCACACAACTCAAGGCTCTTGTCGACAACGCTGTGTAAGCAGCTCTAGATCAACAATATACAGAATCTCAAAGCAGAACAGTTTCCAAACCACCATCAAAGCCAAAGACACACTCAAAACCCAAAGCAAACCACTATCCAAACCCAAGAAGGACGACGATAACCACTCGTCCAAGCCCAAGAAGGACGACGACAATCACTAGTCAAACGAAAATAGTGTTCGTCGCGAAAGGGAGTATACTGATGCTTCCCGTGCCAGGGGCTGCACATACAAGTACTTTGTGTCTTGTAAACCCCGAGACTTTACGGGGGAAAAGGGTGCCGTCGAATGTATGACATGGCTGGATGAGATGGATACTGTGGTGGACATCAGTGGCTGCGCGGAAAGGGATGTAGTGAAGTTTGTGTCACAATCGTTTAAGGGCGAGGCCCTAGCTTGGTGGAGGGCACTGGTTCAGGCCTCGGGAAAAGCTGTGCTTTACAGCATGACGTGGGAGGAATTCGTTTCTCTCATCAAAGAAAATTACTGCCCTCAACATGAGGTGGAGAAGATAGAGTCGATTTTGTGTCATTGGTGATGACAAATCTGGACTGCCAGGCCTACTTAACGAGCTTCAACACGATGTCTCGATTGGTTCCATATCTAGTCACCCCGGAACCAAGGAGGATTGCTCGTTTTATCGGGGGGTTAGAACCCGCGATAAAGGCTAGTGTGAAGGCCTCTCGGCCAACGACCTTCAGGTCTGTGACTGACCTCTCTTTGTCCCTCATGATGGACGCGGTCCGACTGAGATCGCAGAGGAACAAAGAGGCCGAAAATAGGAAGCGTGAGGATGATACCTCGCGAAGGTCGGGAAAGAAGCACCGTGGAAACGGTGATGGCAAGAGAGGAACAGAGTCGAGAAAAGATGGGCAACAAACCGGAGAGAAGCCCAAGTGCAAAAACTGCCAAAAATTCCACTTTGGGAAATGCAGGTTTGGGCCGAACTCACAGTCCCAGTCAAAGACGCATACTTGTGGACTGTGCAAGTCCAAAGACCACAAGACTGTGGACTGTAAGAAGATTAAAGACGCGACCTGCTACAACTGTAGTGAGAAGGGGCACATCAGGAGCAACTGCCCCAAGCTCGCCAAGAAGACCGAGGAAACCAAAAAGAATAACGCTAGAGTCTTCAAAATGGATGTGAAGGAAGCGTTGCAGGACGACAACGTAATCACATGTACTTTTCTCGTGAATAATATCTTTGCTAGAGTACTTTTCGATTCAGGCGCTGATAAATCCTTTGTAGACCAAAAATTTAGCAAATTGCTGAACATGCCTATCAAAACCCTAAATGTGAAATACGAGGCAGAGCTAGCAGACGACACTGTAGAAACCGTCTCCACTATATTAGAGGGATGTATGATATCCATTAAGAACCATTCTTTTCCTCTATCTCTACTTCTCTTTAATCTGGCTGGTTTTGACATCGTTCTGGGTATGGACTGGTTGTCCCACAACCAGGCCCAGATCGTTTGCAATAGAAAAAAAATTGTGCTAAAGACCCCGAATGGTGAATCGCTCACCATTCGAGGGGATACGCAGTGTGGATTGCCCGAGAACGTAACTATGCTCAAAGCTTCAAGATGCTTAAAAAGAGGCTGTGTCATCTATATGGCACAAGTGATTATCGAAGAGCCCAAACCAAGGATAGAGGACATTCCTGTCATTTCGGAGTATCCAGAAGTTTTCCCCGAAGATCTACCTGCGTTGCCACCAGATAGGCAGGTGGAATTCAGAATAGATATCATCCCTGGAGCAGCTCCCATTGCTAGAGCACCCTACAGGCTAGCACCGACTGAAATGAAGGAATTGAGGACCCAGCTGGATGAACTGTTAGCAAAAGGTTTCATCAAACCTAGTTCGTCTCCCTGGGGAGCACCTGTCCTGTTTGTGAAGAAAAAGGACGGATCGATGCGTCTGTGCATCGATTATCGTAAACTTAATAAAGTCACGATAAAGAATAGATACCCATTGCCAACGATCGACGATTTGTTTGATCAATTGCAAGGGGCTAGCTATTTCTCGAAGATCGACTTAAGGTCAGGCTACCATCAGCTGAAGGTCCGAGATGAAGACGTACACAAAACAGCATTTAGGACTCGCTACGGTCACTACGAGTTCCTAGTGATGACTTTTGGGCTCACAAATGCACCGGCTGCGTTCATGGATCTCATGAATCGCGTCTGCAAGCCGTACCTAGACAAATTTGTCATCGTTTTCATCGACGACATCCTTATCTATTCAAAGAATAAAGCTGACCATGAGAAACACCTACGATGTATTCTCGAATTGCTGCATCGCGAGCAACTCTATGCCAAATTCTCTAAATGCGAATTCTGGCTACGAGAAGTCCAATTTCTTGGACATGTCGTAAGCAAGCGTGGTATCCAGGTGGATCCCGCTAAGGTGGAGGCGGTCATGAATTGGCAAGAGCCAAAGACGCCCACAGAGATCCGTAGTTTCCTGGGATTGGCAGGATACTACAGGAGATTCATTAAGAATTTCTCAAGGATTGCTGCGCCCTTAACTTCTCTAACCAAGAAGAAGGAAAAATTTGTTTGGGGCCCTAAGCAGCAAGAATACTTTGATATCTAAAAGCAAAGGCTGAGCAACGCTCCTGTGTTGACGCTACCGGAAGGTACGGAAGAGTTCGTAGTTTACTGCGACGCGTCACACACTGGCATGGGGTGTGTGCTCATGCAGAAAGGCAAGGTGATTGCCTATGCTTCAAGACAGTTAAAGGTGCACGAAAAGAATTACACCACCCATGACTTGGAGTTGGGTGCCGTTGTGTTCGCACTAAAACTGTGGAGGCATTATCTATACGGGATCAAGTTTGTGATCTATTCAGATCACAAAAGCCTTCAACATTTGTTCAATCAGAAGGAGCTAAACATGAGTCAACGCCGTTGGATGGAGACCTTGAACGATTATGATTGTGAGATCAAGTACCATCCCGGCAAGGCGAATGTAGTCGCTGATGCCCTGAGCCGGAAAGAAAGGATGAAACCCATCCGCATCAATGCCAAGAGCATTGAAGTAAAGAATAACTTGATTGAAAGGATATTAGCTGCACAGCGAGAGGCTGTGTTGGAAGCTAATTATCCTAAGGAGAAGCTGGGAGTAACTGAGGAGCAGTTAACTCTTCACAAGGATGGACTTTTGAGATTGAATGGGCGGATATGGGTTCCTATTTATGGAGGACTACGAGATGTTATCCTCCAGGAAGCCCATAGTTCCAAATATTCTGTCCATCCTGGAGCAGACAAAATGTATCAGGATTTAAAGGCAAATTATTGGTGGATAGGCTTGAAAAAGTCTGTAGCCGCCTATGTAGCCAAATGCTTAACTTGTGCGCAAGTCAAGGCTGAGCATCAAAAGCCATCTGGCTTGCTACAACAGCCTGAACTTCCTGAATGGAAGTGGGAGTGTGTAACTATGGATTTTATCACCAAGTTACCAAAAACGAGCAAAGGAAACGACACAATATGGGTTATAGTCGATCGCTGACTAAGTCAGCTCATTTCTTACCCATCAAGGAGACTTATAGCTCCGATACATTGGCCCAGTTATATGTTGATAAGATTGTCGCCTTACATGGTATACCTGTGTCTATTATCTCTGATCGAGATACTAGATACACGTATCATTTCTGGAAGAGTTTCCAACAATCTTTGGGCACACGTTTGAACTTTAGTACGGCTTACCATCCTCAGACAGACGGCCAGAGTGAGCGTACTATTCAAACGTTAGAAGACATGCTGCGAGCATGTGCTGTCGATTTAGGTGGTAGTTGGGATAAGAACCTACCCCTAATCGAATTCTCCTACAACAATAGCTACCATACCAGCATAAAGGCTGCGCCTTTCGAGGCATTATACGGTAGGAAGTGTAGATCGCCTATTTGTTGGGCGGAAGTGGGAGAGGTCCAATTATTAGGACCAGAGATAGTTTTCGAGACAACGGACAAGATTGTCCAGATTCGGGAACGTCTTAAAGCTGCCCGTGATAGGCAGAAAAGCTACGCTGATCCAAAGCGTAAGAATTTTCACTTCGAGGTAGGTGAAAAAGTGTTACTAAAAGTATCACCCTAGAAGGGGGTGATGCGCTTCGGTAAGAAGGGTAAACTGAGCCCGCGATACATAGGACCTTTCGAGGTTATCGAACGTGTCGGGTCAGTTGCCTATAAGTTGAACTTACCAGAAGAGCTCAATGGAATTCATAATGTGTTCCACATCTGCAATCTAAAGAAGTGCTTCGCTGATGAATCATTAGTGATCCCACACACAGATGTGCATATAGATGAGAGCTTGAAGTTTGTGGAGAAGCCTTTGTCGATTGAAGACCGACAGGTGAAAAAGCTCCAAAGAAAACATGTACCGATAGTTAAGGTTAAATGGGATGCCCGGAGAGGTCCCGAATTCACGTGGGAAGTTGAATCCACGATGAAGGAGAAATATCCCTATTTGTTTGAGTAAATCTCGTAAATCTCAGGTCGAGATTTATTTTAAGGGGGTGAGGATGTAACACCTCAAAATTTTGTGTCCAATAATGTATTGACACGTGTCTCGAGTTTACACGTGGCATTTAATATTAAATAAAGGACTAAAGTTGACAAACCTTGAAAGTATGTAAATTCGAGGGTTATAAATGTCAAACAAGGGTAAGTATACTGTATAGTAACCCTAAACGATGCCCGTACCTTCAAACGAATAAATCATGGATCGTACGGAAGCGAAACGCGGAAGAAAGTGAGAGATTACAAGTTGCGGGGGTTAACGGTGTCAACATGTTTAATTATACCTCTGAGTGACCCTTTGACGTACCCGAGGCTTTGTAACAGTAAAATACGCTCACTAGAATATATTGTATAAATTCCGCGAAATTCCGTTTTAAAACGAGAAAGTTATGATCAAATTCGTACGAGAAGGGTTAAAAGCGTCAACAATGAAAGTTAAGGCTTTCCGAATAATTAACAAGATAACCGGGGACTTAACAATGCGGGTAAATAATACGAGGCCCTTAGTTGTAAATAATCAGGGGCCAAATCGCGAAGTTACCCCTTCAAACCCGAAAGGTCAGGTTATTAATTACCAAAGATTTCGTTACTAAATACAAGGATTTTATTAATCATTACAAAAGATTGAAAAAGATTTAAAAATAACCTTTACGGACCGTAAGGGTCCTGCCTTACGGACCGTAAAGAGGTGAATGATTAAGCTTGTCTCCGCCACAGGCTTACGGACCGCAAGGCCCAAACCATACGGTCCGTAAGCGATGCCCAGCGACAGAAAGTTGGTTGTTGGCTGTTTAAAGCGGTAAAACATATATGAATGGGTTTCCCAGAGGCATGGGCGCCCCCTACTCGACCCATAGCACCTTAGGACACCTGCCATTCATCCATACTCATTTGTAGGATGTGTTGTAACGATCTAGAGGCAAGTTGTGTACTATAAATAGGCCTATTGTATGCATAAGTTCACCACACCTCAAAACACATTCTCTTGATCATCTCTGGAGCTTCCAAGCTTTATTCTATCATCCTAAATAGTGCTCAAGCTTCTGTAAGTCGTTTAAATCCTTTGTGGTTTAGTTTTACTTAGTTAAATAGCTAAAAATCAAACCGTCGTAACCACGGTTTGACTTCGAGATAAGTTCTTAATGGCTCAGTCATATCTCGAATCAAAAGTAGTTATAAGTTGGTATTTGTATGGGTAATAAACCCCAAAAAGGGTTCCCACTGATCACCACTCTAACAAGTTCAAATGTCGAGTCAAACGTATACTTAAAAAGTCAACAGAAAGCCATTTTTGCGATTCTTGCATAATCTGTAATATAGATGATATGAAACCTGTTTGAATACTTATAAAACAGGATATTAAGTATATAAACTTGTCTAAACTCGTTTGATTCGGCCATTTGATATATTGACCCGGTTCGGAGCCGAATGTCGCAAAAGTTTGACTTTTGTTTTGACTTCAGTTCTGACCCGTTTTAATACAATGTAGATATGCCTTAGGACTCTCTTAGGACCAGGTCACGTGATGGTATCACCCTCTGTGACCGGTTCGTTGTTGTCCGAGTCTTTTACGCATTTCCGTTAATTACTTAAAAGTTGACCGTAATGCCCTTTTTAAAATAAAAAGAGTATTTCAGACACGTGGAGGGACCATAACCTTGCTTACTAAATTCTAAGCATGTCCCGAAAGTTTCACGCCAATCCGAGGTCTATAATAGGAGTTATGCTAAATAGCGCATTTAAAAGAAACTTTTGTAATAAACGGCGCAATTAGCATAACGCCTACCTAAACCAAGATTTCGCCACCAAAACTTTTACCCACTGTAGTAAAATAATATTTTAGGATTTTTAAAGATTTTTAATTAATTTTAACCTGCTCATAACCTGCGGTTATGGCTACGGTTCGGTAAATACCGAATATGCCCTTTTCGGCCAAAACTTGAGTTCTACAAGGTCTTTTGACCCGATTCCAGTTGCCACTGATTTTAAATAATAAATAAGATATTTTAGACTTATTAAACTGATCGGGAAACTCAGGTTTCCTATAGAACTCAGAAAGCCCTTTAAAAGTCTTTAAAATGACCGGAAAACCCCTACGGGGCGTATAATGAACTAAAACTCGTTACGGGCATTATGGAAGGTATCCACTGATACCACAACCTCTTTAAAGTATATTGACTTAGGAAAACAGTGTAGGACTCCTACGGTTACCCGTTGCGCCTATTGCGCGCACGGTTCGGCTTATGTAACTAGTTTACATAAATTAGCCGATACGGGTCAAACTATATTATTTTGACCCCAAAATCCAGAGTGTGAATACTAAACCCAAATAAAACAAGCCTCCGAACTTGTTGGGGTCAGAATCACATTCCATTCTCGGTTTTCGCCTTTCACGCGATTAAACCGTATCTATCCCTTGAAACTGACCGGTCTAGGCTACGGCTAATATAAAGACCCGTTAGGATTCTAATAGGTTATTTTAAAACATTCGTTCCAGAATAGGAGCCCTAGTAAAAGATATCTGTGATTTAATCGATTAAGGACAATACTTGCAAAGGTAAATACTTTTAACTTATTTTCCCTTATACGGGCTTGGGTTACGGTATATAAAATACCGCTTGATTGAGCATCAAATCTTCCATCGCTTAGGTGGTTAATTGAATAATTTGATCGGCTCATTTAAACAGTCTTGTTACTTAAAAGCCTTTGGGGGGTTAATGACCATGTCCCGGATATCCTTGGCATCATTCGAAGAAATGGCCACGACCTTGACAGTCGGGTGTAGGCGTACACCCGGTATTATGTCTATATTATTAAAAGACGTAGCCGATGGTTTACCCACCTCGGTTTTACGCAATGTGGTGTGTCTATTGATCTTTAACCCGGACTAGATCCGGGCTACTGAACGCATAAAAGGAACATGTAATTCGTTCACAAGATTATAACTTTAAATAATTCTCCCAAGTTATAAAAGAGTTTGTGCCTCGTGCATTCAAATCAATTTTAAATAAACATTTTACAAAAGTGTCGGTTGAATGTATTTACCAGTGTAAACTGACGTATTTTCCCCAAAAAGATTAAGTGCAGGTACTACACGTAATCGGCTGGCAATAGCTCCTTAGCATCTTAAGAAGTCTCGCAAGCTTGATGTCTTATCTGTTGAACAACATTTTTATTTATTTTGATCCCTCCTGTGGATACTATTCAACTATATGTGATACAATCGATATTACAATAAATGGTTGGATAACATTTATCTTTATGCTTCCGTTGTGCATTTATATATTGTGGTTTGACTATATTGTTGCCAACTACGTCACGATAATCCCCCAACGGGCCCACCGGTGATACACGTGGAAATCGGGGTGCGACATGTTTGAGTACTGTCCGAACTCGGGCTATACTCTGTCATTCGTTGTGAATCCGCTGGATGTTTAAGTATCGCACTTTGTCAATCGTTGTGAGGGTTTAATCTCGTGAATTGTTGTAAATGCTGTATTAGTTACTAACCCAGTTTGTGTGCATTGTTATTTAAATTAGGTTAAACAAGGCTAATAAGTAGGCTTATACACTGCTCGTTAAATCTGCAATGTGAGTCATTCTCTTTTTATCAACTGTTTTACAATACTCCAAAGTATTTTCAAAGTTATAATTACAGGGATTAAGTCTTTGTAATCACCAAATTACAGCCGGTATGTGGGGTATTGTGCACATTACTACTGTTTTATCATTTTAGGTGAGCATGCCTAAATTATGATATACACTATTAGGTAGTCGGACCTAAATAGTGATATACGTCACTTTTGGGTGAACGGACCCAACAGTGATATAACCACAGTCACAGATCCGGCCGAGTGACAAATACTGTGGGTAGTTGGTTGACATGGAAACACTGTAATCGCTCTTAATACTGTAAATTATAACAAAGGTGTCGTTTTCAGTAAACTGAATGATTCACTCAGTATTTCCCCGCTGACAAAACCTTTTTCAAACATGTTTCAGGTGATCTATTGTGATCCAAGAAAAGTGACGTGAAACACTACAAGCTTCGAGAAGTGGCTCAATATAAATGAATAAAAGAAACATGTTTTGAGAATTAAAGATTTCCCAGTGAAATCATGTTAATGTAAATTAACAGGGTTTATCCCTAAATTATGTAATAAAGTAAACGGGCATTTTTAGTATTAAAAGAACTTGTATTAAAGACTTCCGCTGTCACTTAAATTAAATACCATGGGATTTCCTGCCCCACGGCTCTGGACCGGGTCAAACCGGGGCCGAGGGCCGTGACAGTCACCGATCGGACGGTTGTCCGATCGGGTGGCAATCCGATCGGATGGTCACTCGATCGGGTGGCCACTGGATCCGGTGTCCGGTGCATTGAGTTTTGTCATTTCGATTCGCGTGTTTGAGTTTTGCGATGCGATAGAGTTTCACATTAATCCCAACTACTATATCTAACATACAATCATCCTAATTCACTTGTGTTTAGTGTCTACGATTCGATTGCGATAGCGTTGCGATTGCGTTTTGATTAATCACCACAACATAAACATAAATAAACATGCACAAGTAACACATAATTAGCACACACACGTAAACAATATCCATAACGCATAATTCGGGTTGCGAATGCGATTACGATAAGCGAATAAGTGATAAAACAAGTGATAAACAGCGATAAACCTCGATTATTAATAAGTACTCCACATAATACAACTAATGCGATAAAATTAATATATTATCTACAAGTCAAAGAAGTCAAAACAGAAGTTGAGCAAGGAGTGACAGATCACAATTAGCAATCTTTTCTTCCTTTGACTTCAATGTTGACTTTGACTTTGACTTTCGAAACACAGGGTGTTACAGTACGGATATTCAGCTTGAGGATACGGTTCACCTTCGTATCCGTAATCAGAATAGCCATGTTGTGCGTACGAGTCTTCCACAAGGACATTCAAGTCCAGCTGCACCGTATTGTCACGATAACGAATGCCAGATACAACCTCCCCCTCCCTCGTGTTGGAAGGGATTGGTATATCGTACGAGTCAGAAATAGCGGTTCCCTCGTATGAATCGAACTCCTCAGAGTATTCACCGAAAAGGTAGTTGCTAAACCACGACATCGTAATCACTGAAAAAAAAATGCTCTACTCAACAGAATTTTCACAGTTCAAAATAAAAACCCAACAGAACCTCAACCTCAATTTTTTGAAATGGATGATTTTTTTTTAATACGAGACAGAATGCATAGTCTGCCTCTTAAATGCATGAAATGGGGGTCGAAGCGTCGCGCTTTGGCCAAAGTGCCGGCTTAGGGTTCAAACGTGACACTTTCTGCAACATCGTATGGAGTATAACATCGCATCAAGTCTCATCACCTTTTGTTTGCAAAAAGAACCCTAAGCGCCCCGCTTTGGCCAAAGTGGGGCGCTTCAAGGTACATAACAGAGACATCGTACACCATCACATCACCTTTTGTCTGGAAAGCAAGCCTAAACGCCCCGCTTTGGCCAAAGCGGGGCGCTTTGGGGGTGTGGAAATAAGGTTTGGGTGTGTGAATATAAAGGTCCTTTTTAAAGGAATTGAAATTTGGTTGAATTGGAATTAATTTCTGTCACACCCCAACCGATGGCGGAATCATCGGGGCGTGGCACTATGCGAATCAGATTGCTCAAGAGAATCCATAACAACTATATTGCGATAGTATTTAATGTGTTCATTATCCCATACTAATAAACCATACAATCACATAAGGTATCACAGATTTCTTGTCCTCTCGAACAATACAATCCGACAACATAGATTTTTAAGTGAGTTTCTAGACTTCCTAGCTTGATTCGATGTAGAATGCTACTAATCCAGCAACATACGTTAAAACAATGTCAATACAAAAGTATTGGCGAGTATACAAGTTTTGATAGTGTAGTGATAAAATAGTTAGAAGTGTTGCGAATTACCAAATACATAAACGAGATACCTCAACATACATGCAAAAAGACAGATACTACCAGCTAAGTCACTCGAGCTGTGATTGCGATTGCTATTCATCCTAACTAGACTCCGTCGGGTGCTATAGTACTATACTAGTTAAGGCGGGACCTCGTGAGTACAAGTCCTAACGCATATGTAACTAGCATCCCGTATAAATATGCATAACAGTTATTCGCAAATGATAAATAGATTGATTTAATAATTCGTTTGATAAGTTCGATTTATTTATGTGACAACCCTCACATTTACAGGTATCCGTACAACTAATTAATATTTAATTTGTGCTTAATGACTGTGCTTGATTACAAATATGATTAAACTGCTTTCTGCTTTCTGTTTTCTGTTACATACATACATATGCATCACATTTCATACTGTCACTCCGCATATTACACACAAACTTTAGTGACATACTTGATGCACAAAGCACAGTTGGCACACTGAACGGATAATTCAGAAATATGCTGACAATGCCAGCAATAGACAGACAGTGTCTATAAGGCCCAGTATGGGCCAGTGACAGGATATTACACTAGTATGGAGTGTAGGGAAATGAGGACCATAAAACTGCGTCACTAGGTGATAGTTACAGTGCCGGGAAGTGCCTAAAACACACTTTAAATGCAGAATTCTGCACTCATTAATAAAATTCAGCATTTTAAAATACTAGTGAAGTGCAAAAATATGGCAGAATGGTCCTGTATACTTTCCTAAGTGACGAGGATTAATTGTGTTGCAAATATATATATAAAAGTCACTTTAAGGAATAAGTAAACACTTTAACGGAACGGTATCAAACCGAACAATCAGACATTACCCGGAACACTAAATTTTTGCCAAACACGTTGTTTCACTATTTCTTGGCTTGTCGTGATCCCCGAACACCCTAACACCCACTAAATATCAAATAAATAACATATGGAAGCTCATTACTTGAATTCTAACTACCATTTACCACTTAGTTACAAATGTTACACCAAACCCCTCCCCCCTAGTCCGAATTCGGTCCCCATGTGGACCCACACAATTTCCACACCATGCTTCATATATCTTGGCTTGATTATGTTGCAATTGTTTATTAGATATTACTTGTGATGGTGTCCAAAATATGTGAAGTAATCTCTATAAGTATGGTATGAAGATCACAACCATTTCTACTCATCATTCACTCCCTCACTTCACTCTCCTCTCTCCCTTTCTCGGCTCACTTCCACTGCCCCCATCACCACCACTAAACCACCACCATCTTCCATTTTACAAGCTTCATTTAGGTGCTTGAAGGTGAATCAAAGGTGCTCGAGCTTGTGGAACTTCAAAGGAGCCTTGTTCTTGCTTCTTCATCATCTTTTCTCATCATCTTCTTCACTAGATTCTACCCTAGCCTTGTGCTAGTAGTAAGTTACTTGCACACCCTTGTTCATCTTGCTTTTGTGATCAAAAATTGTAGTGTGATGAATATGTTCAAATCACTAAAGAAACAAGAACACTAAAAGATGAACATGAAACTTTACATGAAATCTTACATTAAAAGTTTACTTGAAGATGAAAAATGCTACTAGTTTGATGTTGTAATGAGTATGTTGTTAGTTT
Organism: Helianthus annuus; assembly: GCF_002127325.2. Lineage (NCBI taxonomy): Eukaryota > Viridiplantae > Streptophyta > Magnoliopsida > Asterales > Asteraceae > Helianthus > Helianthus annuus. Next base: position 128,525,913 of record NC_035446.2, on the reverse strand, counting down.
TATGATGATTCTTGCTTGTGTGATGTTAAACACCATAAGATCTTGTTAAATAATGTTTGGGAAGTATGATTTAACAAGACTAGAAAGTGGTTTGTGTCACCTAAAAAGATCACTTTCTAACTAGACATGAACTTGATAAAAATGATTCTTCACAAAATATAAACTAACTAGTAAGTTGATGAGTATGTTAATCCAAGTTTTACAAAAGGTTTTTGTAAACAAACCAAGTTCAAGAAACGATCTCTAAAAGTTTATGACTTTTACATACTCTTACATAATTTTTGTAAGTAAAATAAGTGTAAAAAGCTTTTATTTACAAGAAGAGTTCAAGAGTTAATTTTTTGTAAAAATTACTTACAAGTTGTAAAAACTAAATTATTTTAAGAGAATGATATTAAAAGAAATAAATACGTTTCGGAAGGTAACTAGGTCTACTAAAAGTCTTACCAAGTTACTATGCGTTTTGGAGATATATCAAGTTCATGACTAGTGTGAAACGCATATATTTTGCTCTTGGTAATGTAAAAATGATTCAAGGATTGTTGTTGATTGATTTTGAAAAGAAAATGATATGCTTAATAGCATGGACACCTCCGTTTTTAGGGGAAACTCTGGCGAAATTTTCTAAAAATCTCAAGACTTAGAAAATATTTTTCTAGTAAGTGCTTACGAATATATTTTTAACCTTGTTTTCAAAATGAACTTCGTCGTGATTTTTATTACAAAAATACTAAGTGCCGGAGGTTGATTTTCGTAAGTAAAATTTGATAAATATATATTTAGAATATATATTTCATACTAAAACTCTCGTGTGATTATTTGTTTATTTTGAGAACTAGTTATATTATTTTTAGGGTAAAATAATATAACTTATGTATACCATGAAATTACGACTCCAAAATAATACCAAAACTTTCGCGAAATAAATATTTAAGTTACGCAATTATTATTGCAATACGAAATGCTAAAACATAACTTATGTGATATTTCAGAAAAATACTTTTACACGTATATTTTTTTGGTAAAATATTATTTTGGAAAATTTATGAAGTAAAATATAATATTTTTGGGAAAAATATATATATTTTAAATTAAGATGTTTTAGACAAATAATTTAAATATATTTTGCTAAGTGGGACTTAAAATATATTTTTCGGAATTACAAGTGTACATGTATAAATACCCCCATCCTTGGGAAGGAAATACGCGTATAAAATACTTGAGAAATTCGGATACAGAATAGTTGCCTAACTATTATTCCAAAACCCTAAAGACAAAATTTAAGTTAAAATAATAATTATTATTTTAAGAAGAAGTTAAGACTTGGAATGATGACAAAGTAACGTAACTCAAACCCGTAATTACAAAGGCAAGGCACGGCCCGTTCGTCTAATAAACATTAGCACATTGTAGGGGGTCGTATTTGCTGACGAGATCGGAGATTTGAGTACGATTTCAGGAGACGCACTTCTGTGAGTTCATGTCCCCCTTTTCTTTTTACTGTTTTCAGTTTTATACTTCGGGGGTGAAATACATGTGACAATTATTACAAACATTTACTTACATGGTATGGTTAGCGTAGGGAGGGTTTTACTACTAGATCATGTGAGGGGTGGGTACAACGCTTAAGGCCATCAATCCTCGTTGTTAGGACCGAGGGACACAAGAGTGATAGATCTATTTGAGTGTAGCGAGCCCACACCCGTAAGGCCGGGGCGGCCCATAGAGGTGACTGTGTCTTACAGCCGAAGCCCGGTAACAAATTTGCTAGGTTTGAGTCTTCCTGCACCTTTTCACACATACCAGTGGCTTTGCAACCCATTGGTGATCTCTTTTTCCTTATTGCTACAAACCAGTGACTTTTATTCATACATGAAAGGTTTATACATACTCACTTTTACATGAACTCGCTCAACTATTGCTGATTTTTCAAACTACATCTATTTAAGGAAATTAGTGGATCTGGAGAAGTGTGCAATCGTGTCAAGCTGCGTAGGGAATGATGATGTCATCCAGGTGTAAACACAATCAGCAAGCATTCCACATGTAAACACAATCAGCAAGCATTCATTTAGTCATGTAATACATGCATATTGGTTAGCGTTTAAATAATTGAGTAGTGTGATCGATTTGTGATTTTGATAAGTAACGTATGTAACACCCAAAAGTGCTAAAGCAAAAAGCGATCGAGTATACTCACAACGGTTGATTGATGGATTGAAGGGAGCGCTTGAGAGTAGGATTAGCCTGAACAGTTCGATAGCATAATGATGAGCAACACGTAGAATGGAAACAAGTGTAAGTGGGCCGAACAGCCTGGTCGATCGAACAGCAAGTTCGATCGAACGGGTGGTTCGTTCGGCTGGAAGGTCCGTTCGGGCAGTCTGTTCGATCGGCCGGTAGGCTCGATCGGCTGGACTGTTCGAGTGGATTGTTTCTTCCTTTGAGTAGGATGTGTTTGTGTATGATGGTTTGACCTTTTGAAGTTTTCATTGTAGTATTTGAGAACACTGAAGTATTCTTACCTTTCAGGTCGATCGATCGAACGGTCTGTTCGATCGGCCGGCTTAACCGATCAGTTAGGAACTTCAGTAGTAGTCCTCAGCACAGGATGTCACTCGATCGAACAGCATACTCGATCGAACAGCAGGCTCGATCGGGTGGCATTCCAATACGTCCAACAAATTGAAAATCGATTAAGGGTTGAAGCATAGTATCTCATGATCCAATGAGTAATGTTATCAAATGGCTCGTTCGATCGAACATCACCTCGTTCAATACCACACTTCATGAGATTGTCAAAATGTGGGACCTTATGCTAGCCGATTGGCTGACCTGGTCGATCGGCTGACACGTCCGATCGGTTGGGTTGTTCGTTCGGACAGCCTCACCGTTCGGCCAGCATCCTGACCTGGTCGGCCTGTTCGTCTAACACTTGGCTGTTTGGTTATTTGACGTTATTTCGGAGTAGTTTGACAACGAGCTGAACTATGGAACCTTCGTTCTTACTTGTTTCCCCTGCTCGGACAGGAATCACCCAAGTCCGGCCGGTGAATGTTTCGGAATGGCGGTTTAACGTTTAACCCGAAGTCGGTGAACCTCTTTGATAGAACCCGAATCTTGAACCACACAACCATTAGAATGATTAGTGAGTTGGCTCAAACTCCGTTCCTATCGGTTTGAAGGCATTGAGTGTAAAAGAGTTGAAAGAAAATTGGAAATCCTTCTTTCAATCCTTCACATCATGCAAGTGTTTAGATCTTTGATAGGCCTTATCTTGTTTATGTGGAAATCGGTTAGATCCAAGCTATTCATGGTGGATTAAGGCCAAAACATGATGTTCTTGAAGGACACCATGATGACATCATCCTAGAATGCTTAGATCTTGATGATTTCACGGTTAGAAATCAAGATTTAAAAGATAGAAAGGTGTAGGAGCATGTTTTGATCAAGAAAGTACAAGATTTAGGATGAAAACTTACCTAAGTTGGAAGAAATCTAAGAAAAGGTGAGGAGCACGAGCTGGTCGGTCAGAGAGTTTCCAAAAATGGAAAGAATGACAATGGCAGCTCTATTTATAGGCTCCAAAAGAGGAAAGGGCTGGCCGATCGGCCAGGCATCCCGATCGGACAGCCTGCTCGATCGGACAGTCTGTCCGATCGGCTGGGCTGTTCGATCGACTGACAGCCTGGTGCGAGTGTTCGGTGCGACGATTTTCGATATTTCGGTTTCGATTAAAGATGATACGAGTATGATAGAGTTTCCTATCCAAATTACTTTCAGTCCCAACTACTATATCTAACATACAATCATCTATATTTCACCCTATCCTTATGTTACCATTCGATTTCGATTGCATTCGATTCGAGTTTCGAGTTTCGATTGATTCGATTGTTCACCACACAAATCATAAAGTAACACGCACAGGTAACACATAAGGCACACACACACGTATAACAATAACCAAAGTTCGCGTAATTCGAGATTCGAGTTAGATGATGGTTAGATCGGTTTGATTACTGATTAGTTAACTGTATCGCATTGTTACTTCCTACTATTCACAGTCGTAAGTCGGTTCACGTTGATTAAACATTCGATTACTTCGATATATTCTGATTAACAACACTTACTCCACGTAATACAAATAAAACATAAAATAGACTAGCTACAGTTAAAGAAGTCAAAGTTGACTTGGACTTTAACTTTGGCTTTGACATTCGAAAACACGGGGTGTTACAGCCTCCCCTTGTTTAGGAAATTTCTCCCGAAATTAGGCTCGAAGCTGCACAGCACCGTGAATTACCAATTTGACGCTCCAGATCTTTATTTGAACAACTGCGGGTATTTGGCCTTCATGTCACTTTCGAGTTCCCAAGTGAACTCCGCGCCTCGTTTGCCTTCCCATCGGACTTTCACGATAGGGATGCGCGAGCGCCTGAGTTGCTTGGTTTGGCAATCCATGATTTCGACAGGCTTTTCCACGAAGTGTAACATTTCGTTGACCTGAAGATCGTCGAGGGGTACAATCAGATCATGATCAGCTAGGCATTTTCGGAGGTTCGACACATGGAAAGTTGGGTGGACGTTACTGAGTTCCTCCGGTAGTTCGAGTCTGTAGGCGACTTTTCCGATCCTTTCCAGAATCTTAAAAGGTCCAACATACCGAGGCGCTAGTTGCCCTTTCTTGTCGAATGACCACACCCTTCCAAGGTGATACCTTTAGGAGTACGTAGTCGCCAACGTCAAATTCAAGGGGCTTGCGTCTTCTATCGGCGTAACTCTTTTGTCTATCCCTGGCTTTCGACAAGTTGTCTCGAATCTGGAGGATTTTTTCAGTCGTTTCTTGTAGTAACTCGGGACCGGTTAATTGCGAATGACCGATCTCGTGCCATACAATAGGCGAACGACATCTTCTTCCATATAAAGCCTCGAATGGTGCCATTTGTATGCTGGCATGATAGCTGTTGTTGTACGAGAATTCGACTAACGGAAGGTATTTGTTCCAACTACCACCGAAGTCTATGACACATGCACGGAGCATGTCTTCAAGAGTACGGATAGTTCTTTCAGTCTGTCCGTCAGTTTGAGGATGGAATGCAGTACTCAGGTTAAGCGACATGCCAAGGGCCGCTTGAAACGTTTCCCACAATCGCGAAGTAAACCGAGCATCACGGTCTGAAATGATGTCACGAGGCGTACCATGATTACAAATGATCTCGTCGGTGTAGATTCGGGCTAGTCGTTCTACCTTGTAGTCTTCCCGTATGGGTAAAAAGTGGGCTGATTTGGTCAGACGATCAACTATAACCCAAATGTTGTCGTGACCTGATGGCGTGGGCGGAAGTTTGGTTATGAAATCCATAGCTATACTCTCCCACTTCCATATAGGGATCGGAGGTTGTTCGAGTAAGCCAGAAGGTCGTTGATGTTCAGCCTTAACTCTCGCACAAGTCAGGCAACTTCCAACATAGAGGGCGATATCCCATTTCATACCCGGCCACCAGTACTTGTAACGAAGGTCCTGGTACATTTTATCGGCACCGGGATGAACAGAGTACCGGGATTTGTGGGCTTCGTTCATTATGATCTTTCACAAATCGGTCCGCTTAGGGATCCAAATTCGGTCCAGATAATAGAAAATCCCATCTGCCTTGCTTACAAGCTGAGCTCCGTCGTGATAGATTCTCTCATTGTTCAAAGTGCGTTCGTTAAAACAAGCATGCTGGGCTTCGCGGATGAGAGCTTCGAGATTGTGCTGGGCTTGGGTATTGCGAATACTGAGCAAATAACTCCGTCTGCTGAGTGCGTCGGCTACAACATTTGCCTTGCCCGGGTGATAACGAATCTCACTATCGTAATCGCTAAGAAGTTCTACCCATCGGCGTTGACGCATGTTAAGTTCTTTCTGATTAAAGATGTGTTGTAAACTCCTGTGATCGGTGAAGATCGTACACTTGGTACCATACAGGTAGTGTCGCCAAATCTTCAATGCAAAAACAACTGCGCCTAGCTCGAGATCGTGGGTTGTATAGTTCTTCTCGTGGATTTTGAGCTGACGAGATGCGTAAGCTATAACCTTGTCTCGCTGCATGAGAACACAGCCAAGACTAGGTTGGAAGCATCACAATAGACAATGAAACTGTTGTTTCCGTCTGGCAACGTGAGAACAGGAGCATTGCAGAGCTTGAGCTTAAGGGTTTGAAAAGCAGATTCTTGTTCAGTTCCCCAAATGAAAGACCTGTCTTTATGGGTAAGAGCGGTAAGCGGCACAACGATCTTAGAGAATCCTTCGATAAATCGTCGATAATAGCCCGCTAGTCTGAGAAAAGAACGGACTTCAGACGGGTTCTTTGGCGTAATCCAGCTTTTAACTGCTTCAATCTTCGCGGGATCGACATGAATACCCTGACTATTCACGATGTGACCCAGAAACTGAACCTCCTCCAACCAGAATTCGCACTTGGAGAACTTGGCATAGAGTTGGTTCCCCTGGAGTAACTTGAGAACCAAACGTAGGTGTTGCGCGTGTTCGGCTTTCGACTTGGAATAAATCAAGACATCGTCGATGAACACGATGACGAAACGGTCAAGATAAGGCTTACACACGCGATTCATCAGATCCATAAAAACCGCGGGTGCGTTGGTTAGACCAAAAGGCATAACAACGAATTCATAATGGCCATAACGAGTTCGAAAAGCGGTTTTGGGTATATCCTCCTCTTGTATGCGTAACTGATGATAACCTGAACGTAGATCGATCTTCGAGAAACATGACGCACCTTGCAGTTGATCAAACAAATCGTCGATTCGAGGTAGGGGATAACGGTTCTTGATGGTCAGCTTATTCAATTCCCGATAGTCGATGCACATCCTGAACGACCCATCCTTCTTTTTGACGAAAAGGACTGGTGTGCCCCACGGAGAGGTGCTCGGGCGAATAAAGCCTTTTTCAAGTAACTCCTGGAGTTGGTTTGAGAGCTCCCTCATTTCGGATGGCGCGAGTCGATATGGGGCTTTAGCAACAGGGTTAGCTCCAGGAATAAGGTCGATACGAAAGTCGATATCACGACTTGGCGGTAGTCCGGGAAGATCATCAGGGAACATCTGAGGAAATTCACGAACCACTGGGACGTCTTTGACTTCAACCTTCTTTTTCTTTTCCTTTTCCGCTACTACAATGTTGGCCAAGAAGGCTCTGTATTCCTTGCGGAGATACTTGCTAGCTTGGATACACGCCATGATCTTGAGACCTTTCGAAGCTATTTCACTGTACACACATAAGAGATCACCATTTGCGAGCGAGAATCGAATCATCTTTTCAAAACACACAAGTTCAGCATGGTTTTCACGAAGAAAGTCCATGCCTACTATGACGTCAAAACTTCCGAGTTGCATCGGAATGAGATCAATTGGGAAGAGGTGATTGTTGAGCTCGAGGGTACAATCACGAAGAATAGAATTAACTGCGACGGTTCTTCCAATAGCAACTTCGACTTCGAATGACGAGGGGAGATAAGAACGCTTACGACTAAGGAGCTTCTCGAATTCAAACGACACAAAGCAGTTATCGGCTCCAGTATCAAACAAACATGATGCATAAATACCATTCACAAGGAACGTACCATTAACCACGTTGTTGTCAGCCTGGGCTTGACGGGAGTTGATGTTAAAGGTTCTGGCACGGGCTGCTTGCTGTTGCTGCTGAGGCTGCTGCTGTTGCTGCTGCTGTTGGGGTTCTTGTTTCACAACCCGGTTCGGGCACATGTTTGCAAAGTGGTTAGGATCACCACATGCAAAGCAGACTCGAGCATTGATCGCGGGTGCCTGAGCTGCAGGTTGGCCTTGTGGGGCTGGGAGTAGAGCTTGATGAGCGGCGGCTTGAGCTGGGGCTTGACGGGGACCATAGCGACAATTCGCAGTGAAATGCCCGTAGAGGTTGCAGTGGGCGCAGAAACGACAGGCGATTCCCACCGGATGATGGTATGAGCATGTCGGGCAGAGCGGGTGGGGACATGTGTAAGCGCGCTTAGCTGGCGGCACATTGATCACTGGAGCTTGTCGATGATGAGACTGCTGCTGAGCCTGTACGGCTTGCAGAGGGGCAGCAGTCGTTGTCATAGCATAGTTCTTGTTGCTGGAGCTGTTGTTCTTCTTCTTCTTTCTTCTTGATAACTTGGAGGGTTGAGCAGTGGTGGTGTCGACGGTCGATGCGGTGGTGGCTTGGTGCAGAGACTTGGTATGCTTATCCCAAAAACCAGACTTTACCCGCTTGTCATTGATCTCGGCGGCAAGCAGGTAGGTTTCTTCAATCGATGATGGCTTGGCATCATGAACGAAATCGGCTACACAATCGGGTAGAGCTCGAATATACTTCTTGATGGCTATGTCTGACGTCTTGACTTGATCGGGACAAATGATGCTGAGCTGTTTAAAGCCTGCAGTCAAGGCAGCGTTATCTCCATCCTTCTGCTTAATGTTCCAAAACTCGTCCTCCAGCTTTTGGCATTCATGGGGAGGGCAAAATTCATCCATCATGATGGCTTTCAGCTCCTTCCATGTCACCTCATAAGCTGCATCATTCCCACGTTTGTTTCGTTCGGCCGTCCACCAGTCTAGAGCTCGGGACTGGAAGACGCCTGTAGCATTGAGGGTGCGGAGATTTTCTGGACAGCCGCTTTGGCACAGAGTGACTTCGATAGAATCGAACCATTGAAACATAGCTGTTGGGCCATCTTCTCCGATGAATTCCTTTGGTCCGCATGCCTTGAACTGTTTAAAGCTGAAACCAGTCTTGTTGGTATCTTTAGGAGCATCGATTCGCGACTCCTCAGACGACTTGCTGGCGTTTTCAAAGACATCGCTCACAGCTTTTGCCACACTCTTGGCAATGATAGTAGCGAGACGCCTCTCTCTCTCTCTTCTCTTGGCGAGTAAGTGGGGTTTGGTGTCCAGATGACGACATGGTCTGCAATAGACATCGTCGTAGGTCTCAGACACAACAATCGAATCTCACCTCACACGTCTATTACTTACTAAAGCTTAGAATTACGTCGAAACACGCATCACAAAAGCATATAAACACAAATTCACATATTCACATAATCACATAAGCACAGAGGCACATAGAGCACAGATTCACAGAAGCACATAGAGCACGGAACCACGGAAGCACATAGAGCACAGAATCACGGAAGCACTAAGTATGTGGTTCTCCTATAAGCACATATAGCATTCTGACTGCCTTAAGATCCTATCATTCAAAGTTCGCGTGTCGTTCGTATCTTCGTCGCGATTAGCATATCGAGTAGCATAGTATAGTCGTATAGCGTGTCGAGTAGTATAGTATAGTGTATATCGAAGCATAGTATCGCCTAGATTCGTAACGACTTGTTACCGTTTTGAGGTAGAAGAGCAATGCGAATCGTGTGTGTGTCGATCAAAGTGATAGCAAAAATCGAACGAATCATCAAAATTAAACACATATACAGGTAAACACACTTAAAGCACATAAAATCGACGAATTATCAGAGTCTGCAGTTGCGGGCTCAGAATCGAAACACGTAAAAATCGGGAAATAGATTGTCTGCGGCTACTAGACATCGACTACCCAGAGCGATTTGACTATTCGCAGTAGACTTGTCGTCACTTTTTGACTTTCGGGATTGCATTTCTGCCTCAATTCTTGGGCATTCAGCGCGTATTCCCTAGGTCATACTTGTGAGTTCAGGTCGTTAGAGTCCGTCGAGGCTTTGGTGAGATGAGTAAAAGTTGGATTAAGTTGCCAAGGTTCGGGTTTCACCCCTGACTTAGCAATTTCTTCCTTGTTTTAGTAAAATTTGAGGAGATTATTCATCAAAATATGGATTTCACTCCTGATTTGGTATAATTCTCCTCGTTCGTTATTGAAAATAATGAGAAAATCATTGATGAATTGATAAAATCAGTATTGTTTAAACAATTTAGCCGAGAGTTTGTGGCTTTCACACCTAATCTCGACTAAATCGCTTGACTCTATTTGAAAACTCGAGTGCAGTGATAGCGAAGAATATCAGAATATAGCACATAAGCTTGGTCTGTTAGTTCCTAACTATAGTGTAGGTCTCTAAGACAGCGACCCGGACTAGGTCGTGTCCTGCCTAATTCCCTATAGTTATGGCTCTGATACCAATCTGTCACACCCCAACCGATGGCGGAATCATCGGGGCATGGCACTGAGCGAAACAGATTGTCCAGAAGTTTCCATAACAATTATTATCACTATTCAGTTTAAACAACACGTCCCATACCGTGTCCCAAATAACAAACAAATTATTACAGATAACAACCAGTCAAGTATTCTGTTCCGACAACTCAGATTTAAATAAAACAAATAAATATTGTTCAAATGCTCCTAAAGACCCAGCCTGACAAGATCTACAAACAACTATGCTCTAGTTGCTCTTTCCTGACAGACAACTATTTGTTGGGGGCCTCTAGAGCTTTATTCTAGCCTCGCTTTCCTAGCAAGCAAACATCTTAAACACCTGTCACATACGTTAAAATAAAGTCAATACATAAAATGTAAAGGTGAGCATACAAGTTTGATAATAGCATAATAGAGTTCGAATAGTTTACGCATAACCAGCACGTACACAGAGGAAAACGAAGCATGTTAATTATCGACATGGATCTATCGATACCAATGACTACGGTTTGACTGTCCGAGACAGTTCGCAATACATGATTACCACCGTAATCCATGCAAGTAATTGTCCTTAACAACCCCCGTGTGAACGGGTGCTGAGTCCAAACTATAGTACTACGTCGTTAAGGCGGGTAGAAAGCATTCCACGTGTAAACACAATCAGCAAGCATTCATTTAGTCACGTAATACATGCATATTGGTTAGTGTTCAAATAATTGAGTAGTGTGATCGATTTGTGATTTTGATAAGTAACGTATGTAACACCCAAAAGTGCTAAAGCAAAAAGGGATCGAGTATACTCACAGCGGTTGATTGATGGATGGAAGGGAGCACTTGAGAATAGGATTAGCCTGAACAGTTCGATAGCATAACGATGAGCAACACGTAGAATGGAAACAAGTGTAAGTGGGTCGAACAGCCTGGTCGATCGAACAGCAGGTTCGATCGAACAGATGGTTCGTTCGGCTGGAAGGTCCGTTCGGGCAGTCTGTTCGATCGGTCGGTAGGCTCGATCGGCTGGACTGTTCGAGTGGATTGTTTCTTCCTTTGAGTAGGATGTGTTTGTGTATGATGGTTTGACCTTTTGAAGTTTCGTTGTAGTATTTGAGAACACTGAAGTGTTCTTACCTTTCAGGTCGATCGATCGAACGGTCTGTTTGATCGGCCGGCTTAACCGATCGGTTAGGAACTTCAGTAGTAGTCCTCAGCACAGGATGTCACTCGATCGAACAGCATACTCGATCGACCAACAGGCTCGATCGGGTGGCATTCCAATACGTCCAACGAATTGAAAATCGATTAAGGGTTGAAGCATAGTATCTCATGATCCGATAAGTAAGGTTATCAAATGGTGCGTTCGATCGAACATCACCTCGTTCAATACCACACTTCATGAGATTGTCAAAATGTGGGACCAATGCTAACCGATCGGCTGACCTGGTCGATCGGCTGACATGTCCGATCGGTTGGGCTGTTCGTTCGGACAGCCTAACCGTTCGGCCAGCATCCTGACCTGGTCGGCCTGTTCGTCTAACACTTGGCTGTTTGGTTATTTGACGTTATTTCGGGGTAGTTTGACAACGAGCTGAACCATGGAACCTTCGTTCTTACTTGTTTCCCCTGCTCGGACAGGAATCACCCAAGTCCGGCCGGTGAATGGTTCAGAACGGCGGTTTAACGTTTAACTCGAAATCGGTGAACCTCTTTGATAGAACCCGAATCTTGAACCACACAACCATTAGAATGATTAGTGAGTTGGCTCAAACTCCGTTCCTATCGGTTTGAAGGCATTGAGTGTAAAAGAGTTGAAAGAAAATTGGAAATCCTTCTTTCAATCCTTCACATCATGCAAATGTTTAGATCTTTGATAGATCTTAGCTTGTTTATGTGGAAATCGGTTAGATCCAAGCTATTCATGGTGGATTAAGGCCAAAACATGAAGTTCTTGAAGGACACCATGATGACATCATCCTAGAATGCTTAGATCTTGATGATTTCACGGTTAGAAATCAAGATTTAAAAGATAGAAAGGTGTAGGAGCATGTTTTGATCAAGAAAGTACAAGATTTAGGATGAAAACTTACCTAAGTTGGAAGAAATCTGAGAAAAGGTGAGGAGCACGAGCTGGTCGGTCAGAGAGTTTCCAAAAGTGGAAAGAATGACAATGACAGCTCTATTTATAGGCTCCAAAAGAGGAAAGGGCTGGCCGATCGGCCAGGCATCCCGATCGGACAGTCTGCTCGATCGGACAGTCTGTTCGATCGGCTGGGTTGTTCGATCGGCTGACAGCCTGATCGATCCACAGTCTAGTTCGAGTGTTCGGTGCGACGATTTTCGATATTTCGGTTTCGATTGAAGATGATACGAGTACGATAGAGTTTCCTATCCTAATTACTTTCAGTCCCAACTACTATATCTAACATACAATCATCTATATTTCACCCTATCCTTACGTTACCATTCGATTTCGATTGCATTCGATTCGAGTTTCGAGTTTCGATTGATTCGATTGTTCACCACACAAATCATAAAGTAACACGCACAAGTAACACATAAGGCACACACACACGTATAACAATAACGAAAGTTCGAGTAATTCGAGATTCGAGTTCGATGATGGTTAGATCGGTTTGATTACTGATTAGTTAACTTTATCGCATTGTTACTTTCTTACTATCCACAGTCGTAAGTCGGTTCGCGTCGATTAAACATTCGATTACTTCGATATATTTCTGATTAACAACACTTACTCCACGCAATACAAAGAAAACATAAAATTGACTAGCTACAGTCAAAGAAGTCAAAGTTGACTTGGATTTTGACTTTGACTTTGACATTCGAAAACACGGGGTGTTACAGCCTCCCCTTGTTTAGGAATTTCGTCCCGAAATTAGGCTCGAAGCTGCACAGCACCGTGAATTACCAATTTGACGCTCCAGATCTTCATTTGAACAACTACGGGTACTTGGCCTTCATGTCGCTTTCGAGTTCCCAAGTGAACTCCGCGCCTCGTTTCCCTTCCCATAGGACGTTCACGATAGGGCTGGTTGTCCGATCGGATGGCCATCCGATCGAAGTGCCATTCGATCAGATGCCTCCGGTGAGCTGAGTTTTGGCGTTTCGTTTCGATCGTTAAGCGTTGCGATAGTTTGGTTACACATTCTCATCCATATTTCATATATTTATTATAATTAGTTACGTTGGGTTGTATGTACATATCCCTATTTCAAAGTTGCGATACAATAACTGAGTTTCGTTTCGAATATGCGATTTCCTTGTGACGCTTCACGGTCATTGAGGAGGGTAGAATAGGTTCTCTCTTAATGTCATCGTGAACGTTAGTGTGTTTTAAGTAATGAGTTGCACCGCGACACATCATGGCTATCAAGGAGGGTAGAATTGGTCCTCACTTGACGCCTTCGTGGTTGTCAGCAAGTGCTATGTGATGTGATGGTGATAGAATATGCGAAAATATTGCGATATAGCGATGTAACTGATATAGGTACATTATGATCCGAATCTCTGGTGCTAGGCGTAACGAGTATAACGAGTAGTAACAACGCACGAAAGTGCGGGTTGTTACAGTCTCCCCTGCTTAAGGAAATTTCGTCCCGAAATTAATCCACCAATAGGGTTGCAAGAGTTTATGCGAATGGGAGTAGCGATTTAAGAGCATCTAGATAAGCGAGCGATCGATTAAAATTAGATGAGCGAGAGGGTTGCGATAACCGGTGATAGCAGCGAGTAGGGTGATTTGCAGGACAAAAGATGATAACGCACACCGAAAGCGATTAGAGAGTGTTTTAAATTCCGAAAAGTCGATTAATTAGGAAAAATCCGTTTATGAAAGTCTTCTCACGGTGCAGTGTTAACTGTAGCGATGTTCACACCAGCACGATGAGAAAGGTTTTGTTAGGTTATTGAAGATTTTAAAGTGACTAAAACTCATTTTACGAAATTTCCTCGCCACACGGCGTTGACTTGAGTCGATTGTCACACTGGTGTCACACGAAAATCTTGTTTTTGTACAAAGGTTTTAACTAGTTTTTAGGAAAAGTTTTATAAGAAAGATCAGTTCAAAATTTGTGTAAACAAAATCCTTTCATTATACCAAAAAAATTTAAATTAAGGTCGGCCCCGCATGGCACTTTCCATGAAAGTTCTACAATATGGCTAAAACACTTATATATAGGAAGTACCAGCAGCGTATCCACCATGTTTTACCCATATGGCTTTCATCTCGTGAGGCGGTGTCATATGTGTCAGCATAGTACAGACAGCATAGAATTGCGATGACTCGATCCAAACGATAAGGGTTGGATCAAGTCTTGAAAGGGCGAACTGATCGATGAAGTCGTTTTCGAGCTCAGATCAGCGATACAAGTGAGGTAGTGAATCGATTGACGACACAACATACACACTAATCGGAAGCGGCAACGATAAGTGAAAAGCGATAAGTGAAAAGCGATAAGCGACAAGCGAAGAGCGATGAGCGATAGAGACAACCGTTGAGTGATAAGTGACAGTTGATGCGTTGCGAGCGATGGAGACATGCGATTCGATTAGATTAATGACACCACAATTTTTTTTAATTACCATTAACCCTCGTGGCCTTTTTCCACGAAGGTCTGCTGATACGGCTAAAACACCACCGTGTCTTAGCCCTATTAGCTTCGTCCCGTGAAGCGAGGTCAAGAGTGCTAACATAACATAACTAACACAGATAACACAAATAGCGATGGTGATAGGCGTTGAGAATATCGAAGCGATGAGTTAGGTGCGAGAGGCCGTTACGGCGTGAAGCGACGAGTGATGTGCTATACTCGTCAAGCGATTCACGATACGCGATTCCCAGCAGGTGGATACACAGTAGCGATAAGCGATAGAGCGATACACCTCGTAATAAGCGATGCATAACAAGGGGCACACACACATAAGCGATTAAGCAGGAACACCAAAAACGATAGCGATCCACACAACAAGCGATAGCCAGCGGTAGAGATTGCGTGATACGCTCAATATGCGAATGCAATTTCGAGCCACGTAATAAGCGTTTGATATTGCGAACACACAATAAGCGATTAGCGCGAGACATTTAATACGATTGCGATTTGCGAGATAGATTCCATGCCGATAATGCGATTGCGAGGCGTGTTGACTTACGAAAAGTCTTGCGAGTACACGCTTTGGTTTTGTGATTGAGGTTGTTACGCCTTGCGATTGTATAGTTTAGTGTGTCGAAAAATAACCACCATAGTATAATAGGTCTACGTTCCAACTCCACATGGCACTTTTCTTCACAAAACTTCGGTTGGCACAGCGAACACCGTCATGTTTTCCAACCATGCACCTCTGTTTCTGTGAATAGGTGTCACACTTCAGTCAGACATGTCAGACGCTTATATATAGGAAGTACCAGCGGCGTATCCACCACGCTTAACCATGCCCTGAACGTAAGGCATCATTGAAATCCACTACGATCTTCGTGCACTAACCAAAATAATCCCGTGTGCACCCGTGATTAATTTGATTCTTGCACGTTTATCGTATCTTATCTCAAGAACGCATAGTAGGGGTAAAATACATTATATAGTACATAGTGCTAGCATATAGATTGTGTGCGAGTATAAGAGAGAAATAGAATCCACATGCGTCGAGAGATAAAATAAGTTCCACACATAAAAGAGATTGACGGCGATAAGTCGTATTATTACAACAACATTAATAGCAAAATAACGTTGCTGTGAAGGACTTCTGCTGGTCTGCGGTTGCTGCTGAAATCCTCAAGGCTGCAGTCCCGTGCGGCAGTGCTGCGTAAGATGACCATACTTAGTTGCAATTGGCGCAGTAGTGACAGTTAGCTTCTGGCGGTGATGATACGTACATGTGAAACACTGGGGATGAGTTCCGTTATAGGTGCGCTTCAAGTGAACTGGAGCTGCTCGGAGAGGTTCTGGTTGCGCCAGCCTAGTTGTTGAAGAGTCTGGGCTCGTGGTCTTTCGTTTACGGCTGGGTTGAGCTTCTTGAGATGATGCGGTGCTGTCTGCGGATTCGTCTGATGATTCGCTGGAGACATCGTCGGAGGAATCTTCAGAAGGATCGTTGGTAGATTTGCTGGAAGAATCGTCAGAGGAATTGATTGATGATTGCTTGATGAGCTTGTTTGACAGGATTCTTGGAGAAGAATCTATCAAGACTCGTTTGTCATTGATTTTGGCGGCCAAGCGATAGGTTTCTTCGATTGTAATAGGTCTTGCAGCTTCGACGAAAATCACCCACACACTCAAGCAAGCCGCGAATGTACTTTGGAATGGCTTTTTCTGAAGTGTTGACTTGGACTTGGGCAAATTACGCTAAGCTGTTTGAACCTTGCGGTGCAGCCAGCATTGTCACCTTCGATTTGCTTGATTTTCCAAAATTCGTCTTCTAGCTTTTGGACTTTGTGGGGCGGGCAGTACTCTTTCTTCATGAGCTCTTTCAGCTCATCCCAAGAGAGGGCATAAGCCGCGGAGATCCCATGTTTGTTACATTCGGCGGTCCACCAGTCGAGTGCTCGCGATTGAAAGACTCCGGTAGCGCAAGTAGTACGAAGATCATCGGGACACCCACTCTGTCGAAGGGTGACTTCGATAGAATCGAACCACTGGAGTAGTTGAGAGACACCTCCTTCACCTGTGAATTCCATCGGATTACAGGCTTTGAAGTGTTTGTAAAGAAAAGCAAATTGCGGCGCTTCCGTCTTAGAGTCTTCCGTGGCTCGAGAGTTGCTGAGAGAGTGCACTTGAGCGACAATTTGAGGAATGAGCTTGACCAGTTCCTTGGTCACAAGCGAAGCAATCCTCTTATCAGCGCTTCGTTTGGCTCTTCTCCTAGCCATTCGTCTCGAGATAGAGTTGTTGGAAGGCATCTAGACAGAGAAATATTCAGAGTGAGATTCGATCATAATGATTTTCTTGAGTTTGCGATGCGATTGAGCGCGATCAAAACTCGTTGCGGGTATAATATATTAGATTTCACATAGGAGCCACATAGGAGACACGAGATTCCTAAGTTCTCACACGACTAATTTGTTTTGTATATATATAAATAGTTGTAATTTATACTTACCCACATATATTTCGGTGTAGAATACGCGAGGACGCGATGGAGGGAGAGAGCGAGAGCATAAGCAAGTAATTAGACATTCGTTTTGTTGCGATCATTCGGTCTTCGTTTTAGATTGCGATGGCTGTGCGAGTTGCGCGTTTTGTAAAACAGAGAGCGAAAATTGATAAATTGTAAGATAAACACATAAAGCGTGCGTAGTTCATCAAAGTGTAAAACCGGCGAGTCATGGGCTTAGTAAAGTAATCGGAGTGCCTTGGGTGTTTAGGCGTCGACTACCCAAGTTAACCCAACTATACCCAACAAGTTCGTGCACGCGTGTTGACCTAGAAGAGTTATGCTTCCGCTGGGCTGCAGCTCATGGCATTCGTCTTCCTAGTCATCGCGTGGCCCGAGTCATTGTTATGGTCGAGTCCTTGGTGAGAGCTTTTCGAAAACATTTTAGAGAGCGGAACGGCTTATTAAGGTACGGGTTTCACCCCTGTCTTAACAGCTTCGTTCCTAATTGTGGTTGTGCACATCGAATAAATCCGAGAGTTCCCCTAGAATTTCGAAATGGAGACCTTTGTCGAGATATGGATGTCACTCCTAACTCAACGAAGGGTTCTCGTGCTAGAATATGCGCTGAGGGAGCAATCT
The DNA here is from genome assembly GCF_002127325.2 of Helianthus annuus. NCBI lineage: Eukaryota > Viridiplantae > Streptophyta > Magnoliopsida > Asterales > Asteraceae > Helianthus > Helianthus annuus. The sequence goes on along the minus strand of NC_035446.2, from coordinate 128,507,987 downwards.
TATCGAGAGTTCTGGGTTTTCACACCTGGTCTCGACTAGATCACTCGGTTGTGATATGCGAGTATTTTCGAAAACATGTGTATTGTGTCAGCCTTAGGAAAGGCTAAGTAGTATTCCAGCCTTAGGAAAGGCTCCTTCGTGTGAAGCTGTAGTACGCGATGTTCACACACAAAGTTGTAGTTTTTAGCAATTTCGATCGAGAATATCAGGTAGGCCCAATACAAACCCTACTGGGTTCGTACGAGTCGGCCTGTTGGTACTTAGACTATAGACTAGGTCATTTCTAAGACATCGACCCGGACTAGGTCGAGTCTTGCCTAATTCCCTATAGTTATGGCTCTGATACCAATCTGTCACACCCCAACCGATGGCGGAATCATCGGGGCGTGGCACTATGCGAATCAGATTGCTCAAGAGAATCCATAACAACTATATTGCGACAATATTTAATGTGTTCATTATCCCATACTAATAAACCATACAATCACATAAGGTATCACAGATTTCTTGTCCTCTCGAACAATACAATCCGACAACATAGATTTTTAAGCGAGTTTCTAGACTTCCTAGCTTGATTCGATGTAGACTGCTACTAATCCTGCAACATACGTTAAAACAATGTCAATACAAAAGTATTGGCGAGTATACAAGTTTTGATAGTGTAGTGATAAAATATTTAGAAGTGTTGCGAATTACCAGATACATAAACGAGATACCTCAACATACATGCAAAAAGACAGATACTACCAGCTAAGTCACTCGAGCTGCAATTGCGATTGCTATTCATCCTAACTAGACCCCGTCGGGTGCTATAGTACTATACTAGTTAAGGCGGGACCTCGCGAGTACAAGTCCTAACGCATATGTAACTAGCATCCCGTATAAATATGCATAACAGTTATTCGCAAATGATAAATAGATTGATTAAATAATTCGTTTGATAAGTTCGATTTATTTAGGAACGTATGTTACACCCAAAAATGCGATTAAAAAGGGTTCGAGTATACTCACAGTGCGTATTCGGCAAGCTAACACGGCTTGGTTGGATTTGGCGGAAAAAATGTTTGAGAATACCCTGATTACAGACTGTTTGCGTGAGCGTTTGATAGCGCGTTAAATGGTAGCGAGATAAACAAGAAACGAATGATAATCCGATCGAATGCCAGCCCATTCGGATGGGCTGCTGCCCGATCGGCTGGCCTGTCCGATCGCTGTCCGATCGATTGGCCTGTCCGATCGGCTGGCCTGTCCGATCGACTACCTGTCTGATCGGCTGGCCCGTCCAGCTATATTCGACTAAGTTTGAAGGTTTTTCGGTGGTTTTGGTTGAGACGTTGCTGTGACGTGCTAAACAACTGAAATTCCATCCAGTCCGACTTGTTCTAACAGCCGGAACCACCCCGTTCCATCAGATCTGGCCGTTCTTGACGGTTTTTCCATGTTTAACCTGAAATTGGTCGTCTCTTCATTAGAAATCAGATCTTGGACCAACACGTCACTAGGAATGAGTACAAGGTCGGTATAAGTCCCAATTCTACCGGTCGTGAGTGCTTTGAGTGTAAAAGAGTTGAAAGAAAGTTGGAAAAACCATCTTTCAATCCTTTCATTTATGATTATGTGTAGATCTGTGGGAAAATGTTGTTTATTCTTGTGGAAATCCTTCGGATCTGAGTTGTTCTTGGTGGAATGAGGCCAACATTTGAAGTTCATAAGAACTTTATGATGACATCATCCTAGAACACCTCAAATCCATTGATTTCATGGTTAAAAGTTGAGATTCAAAAGATAGGAAGGTGGAGGAGTGCGTATAGATCAAACAAGTACAAGATTTGGGTTGAAAACTTACAAGAATCGCGAGAAATCGAGAGATGAAGGGGTTGGAGCGTCTGGTCGAACAGTAGCAGTCACATCAACTGTTGTTGATGTGACAAGTGGGGTATTTATAGGCAAAGGAGGAGAAGGGAGGTAAAGTGGTGCTTTGGATCGGATGGTCGTCCGATCGGTTGGCTGTCCGATCGGCTGGCTGTCCGATCGGATGGCCATCCGATCGAAGTGCCATTCGATCAGATGCCTCCGGTGAGCTGAGTTTTGGCGTTCCGTTTCGATCGTTAAGCGTTGCGATAGTTTGGTTTCACATTCTCATCCATATTTCATATATTTATTATAATTAGTTACGTTGGGTCGTATGTACATATCCCTATTTCAAAGTTGCGATACAATAACTGAGTTTCGTTTCGAATATGTGATTTCCTTGCGACGCTTCACGGTCATCGAGGAGGGTAGAATAGGTCCTCTCTTAATGTCATCGTGAACGTTAGTGTGTTTTAAGTAATGAGTTGCACTGCGACACATCACGGCTATCAAGGAGGGTAGAATTGGTCCTCACTTGACGCCTTCGTGGTTGTCAGCAAGTGCTATGTGATGTGATGGTGATAGAATATGCGAAAATATTGCAAAATAGCGATGTAACTGATATAGGTACATTATGATCCGAATCTCTGGTGCTAGGCGTAACGAGTATAACGAGTAGTAACAACGCACGAAAGTGCGGGTTGTTACAATTTCACTTAAATTTTGTATTGTGTTTGGTTGGTAATTTTATAAATGGAATTAAATGAATTAGATGAAAAATGGGGTATTTTTTATCATTAATTAGCATTCCATTGGAAAGTTGAAATTCTATTATTGATGTGAAAGTGTAACACCTCGAAATTTTGTGTCCAATAATGTCTTGACACGTGTCTTGGGTTTACACGTGGCACTTAATATTAAATAAAGGACTAAAGTTGACAAACCTTGAAAGTATGTAAATTTGAGGGTTATAAATGTCAAACAAGGGTAAAGTATACTGTATAGTAACCCTAAACGATGCTCGTGCCTTCAAACGAATAAATCATGGATCGTACGGAAGCGAAACGCGGAAGAAAGTGAGAGATTACAAGCTACATGGGGGTTAACTGTGTCAACATGTTTAATTATACCTCTGAGTGACCCTTTGACGTACCCGAGGCTTTGTAACAGTAAAAAACGCTCACTAGAATGTACTATATAAATTCCGCGAAGTTCCGTTTTAAAACGAGAAAATTATGATCAAGTTCGTACGAGAGGGGTTAAAAGCGTCAACAATGAAAGTTACGGCTTTCCGAATAATTTACAAGATAACCGGGGACTTAACAGTACGGGTAAATAACACAAGGCCCTTAGTTGTAAATAATCGAGGGCCAAATCTTAAAGTTACCCCTTCAAACCCGAAAGGTCAGGCTATTAATTACCAAAGATTTCGTTACTAAATACAAGGATTTTATTAATCATTACAAAAGATTGAAAAAGATTTAAAAATAACCTTTACGGACCGCAAGGGTCCTGCCTTACGAACCGTAAAGGGGTGAATGATTAAGCTTGTCTCCGCCACACGCTTACGGACCGCAAGGCCCAAGCCATACAGTCCGTAAGCGATACCCAGCGACAGAAAGTTGGCTGTTGGCTGTTTAAAGCGGTAAAACATATATGAATGGGTTTCCCAGAGGTATGGGTGTCCCCTACTCGACCCATAGCACCTTAGGACACCTGCCATTCATCCATACTCATTTGTAGTGTGTGTTGTAACGATCTAGAGGCAAGTTGTGTACTATAAATAGGCATACATGGTTCACAATTGAAACACACCTCAAAACACACTCTCTGATCATTTCTGATGCTCCCAAGTGCTCTCCTCTAGTTCTAAGTCTTACATCAAGTCTCTGTAAGTATGCCAAACCTTATATGGCTTTGTTTTTGCTTAGTTTAGCCTAAAAGTCAATCCGTCGTAACTAACGATTGACTTTGCGATAAATCACGAATGGTCCAGTGAATTCTCGAATCAAAAATAGTTATGTGTTGGTATTTATGTGGGTAATAAACCTCTAAAAGGGTTCCCCCTGATCACCACTCTAACTAGTTCAAATGTCGAGTCAAACTTATACTTAAAAAGTCAACAGAAAGTCATTTTTGCGATTCTTGCATAATCTGTAATATAGATGGTTTGAAACCTGTTTGAACACTCATAAAACATGATATTAAGTATATTAACTTGTCTAAGCTCGTTTGATTCGGCCATTTGCCATATTGAACCGGTTAGGAGCCGAATGTCGCAAAAGTTTGACTTTTGTTTTGACTTCAGTTCTGACCCGTTTTAGTGTAATGTAGATATGCCTTAGGACTCTCTTAGGACCAGGTCACGTGATGGTATCACCCTCTGTGACCGGTTCGTTGTTGTCCGAGTCTTTTACGCATTTCCGTTAATTACTTAAAAGTTGACCGTAACGCCCTTTTTAAAATAAAACGAGTATTTCGGACATGTGAAGGGACCATAACCTTGCTTACTAAATTCTAAGCATGTCCCTAAAGTTTCACGCCAATCCGAGGTCTAGAATGGGAGTTATGCTAAATAGCGTATTTATAAGAAACTTTTGTAATGAACGGCGCAATTAGCATAACGCCTACCTAAACCAAGATTTCGTCACCAAAACTTTTACCCACTGTAGTAAAATAATATTTTGGGATTTTTAAAGATTTTTAATTAATTTTAACCTGCTCATAACCTGCGGTTATGGCTACGGTTCGGTAAATACCGAATATGCCCTTTTCGGCCAAAACTTGAGTTCTACAAGGTCTTTTGACCCGATTCCAGTTGCTACTGATTTTAAATAATAAATAAGATATTTTAGACTTATTAAACTGATCGGGAAACTCAGGTTTCCTGTAGAACTCAGAAATCCCTTTAAAAGTCTTTAAAATGACCGGAAAACCCCTTTGGGGCGTATAATGAACTAAAACTCGTTACGGGCATTATGGAAGGTATCCTAGTGATACCACAACCTCTTTAAAGTATATTGACTTAGGAAAACAGTGTAGGACTCCTACGGTTATCCGTTGCGCCTATTGCGCGCACGGTTCGGTTTATGTAACTAGTTTACATAAATTAGCCGATACGGGTTAAACCATATCATTTTGACCCCAAGATTCAGAGTGTGAATATTAAACCCGTATAAAACAAGTCTCCGAACTTGTTGGGTCAGAATCACATTCCATTCTCGGTTTTCGCCTTTCACGCGATTAAACCGTATCTATCCCTCGAAACTAACCGGTCTAGACTACGGCTAATATAAAGACCCGTTAGGATTCTAATTGGTTATTTTAAAACCTTCGTTCCAGAATAGGAGCCCCAGTAAAAGATATCTGTGATTTAACCGATTAAGGACAATACTTGCAAAGGTAAATACTTTTAACTTATTTTCCCTTACACGGGCTTGGGTTACGGTATATAAAATACCGCTTGATTGAGCATCAAATCTTCCATCGCTTAGGTGGTTAATTGAATAACTTGATCGGCTCATTTAAACAGTCTTGTTACTTAAAAGCCTTTGGGGGGTTAATGACCATGTCCCGGATATCCTAGGCATCATTTTACGAAATGGCCACGACCTCGACACCCGGGTGTAGGCGTACACCCGGTATTATGTCTATATTATAAAAGACGTAGCCGTTGGTTTACCCACCACGGTTTTACGCAAAGTGGTGTGTTTATTGATCTTTAACCCGGACTAGATCCGGGCTACTGAACGCATAAAAGGAACATGTAATTCGTTCACAAGATTATAATTTTAAATAATTCTCCCAAGTTATAAAAGAGTTTGTGCCTCGTGCATTCAAATCAATTTTAATAAACATTTTTCAAAAGTGTCGGTTGAATGTATTTACCAGTGTAAACTGACGTATTTTCCCCAAAAAGATTAAGTGCAGGTACTACACGAAATCGGCTGGCAATAGCTCCTTAGCATCTTAAGAAGTCTCGCAAGCTTGATGTCTTATCTGTTGAACAACATTTTTATTTATTTTTGATCCCTCCTGTGGATACTATTCAACTATATGTGATACACTCGATATTACAATAAATGGTTGGATAATATTTATCTTTATGCTTCCGCTGTGCATTTATATATGGTGGTTTGACTATATTGTTGCCAACTACGTCACGATAATCCCCCACCGGGCCCACCGGTGATACACGTGGAAATCGGGGTGTGACAGGTTGGTATCAGAGCCAACATTGAGTGAATTAAACACTATCCTAATGTGTTTAATCTCAATGACACAATTGCACATACTTGAGTCTAGACAAGAACATAGGACAAATTCGAATTGTTATTCCAAGTTTGTCTTTTTCTTTTATTATTGTTATTTAAAGTTTTGATAGCAGGAAATATGCCGCCAGTGATTTTCCGAGGAAGAGGAAGGGGAAGAAGAGGCAGAGGAGAGATCGTTACTCACAACGATCACGAAGCTGGACCTTCAAATACGCGAGCTCCTTCGACCACAAGGAGTGAAGAACCACAAAGGCGAAGAGACCTTTATGAACCTGCGAGGCATTCCACCTCGCATAGCTCGACGCCATCATACCGGCACTCATTCGGGCCAAATTCCGAAAATGATCCCAACAACCCGCAACCCTCCTTCATACCTCTACAGGGTTTGGTATCGCACCGAAATTTTGACGACCCTACTCCATACTTCAGAGGTCAGTTTAATCCAGCTGACTACATCCAGGAACCTTCAGTCTTTGTTCCGTTAGGACCGCAAGATCACTTCTCCGAAGATCATATGGACGAGGATACTGATCCGACAGAACCTGCTCGTGGTACGCCCACGCATCCAATAGAAATCTCTGATGGGTCATCCTTTCATGGTACACCCTATCAGGGACCAGATAGCTTCATGGCATTGTTTAATCAACACGAGTGGTACCACACGCCACAGACATCACAACAGCCGCAACATCCGCGAGATCCCTCCGAGGATCCACGTTTCGTGGCAGTTACGCCACCACCTCCGCCACCGGTACAGCCAGTAATGCCTGATCCGCCAAGGCGTAGGAGGACAAATGCCCGTATGTCCACACGAGGAGGAGGGGATTTCCACTTCAGCACCCCTCGACACTCTAGTAGTAGCCACTACCCGCCACTACAAGAAGAAGGACCTTCAAGTCCTGTACAGGAGGCGAACTCCGCACCAGCTGCACCAACTTCGCCACCATTTGGGTATGACCACCCAATACCTGCATACATGGGTCCGTCGGCTTACAACCCGTTCGAACCGTCATCACAAGCACATTACAATTACAACTATGAGCGCGACCCATATGTGGTAGGGGCCAGGTATAATGCCCGCTATCCAGACGGAGCATATGGAAACATGGGAATACCGGACTACTCAGCTCATGGGTATCCAGCACCTCCTAGACCTCCAGTTCCGCAACCGGCGCCACAACCGCGTTTTTCCCCACCTGAACAAGAAGAAATACTCCACCGTTTGAGCCGTGTGGAAAGAGACTTCGAGGAAGAACGTAAGAGCCACCGAGGATTCCTCAAGGGCTTAGCAAACCTACTGAAGGGCAAGAAGAAGAAACGTGACCATTAGTCCTTATGTATGTTCTAATGTAATGTTTATTTTAAATAAGTCTTTGCGTGGACGTTTATCGTATTTCAGTCCCTACGTGGACTTATCTTTTAGTCCCTGCGTGGACACTTATCTTGTATTAGTCCCTGCGTGGACTTGTCACTTATTTTAAACCTCTATGTAGGTATGTACTATTTAAAAGTCCCGTTTAGGGCGGTGTGTAATCGTATTAAAATTTTGGAATGTTATATTATGAATTTCATGTTGTTATTACTATATATGAAATAAATCAAAACCATTCCTTTTTAATTTGATCTGCCTAAATAAAGAATCTTCAGGGTGAAACCTAGCTAGGTGTCTTTTAAGATCCGGCCAAGATGGTAAGACCTAATTAAAAGATTCAGATCCCCTGTTAACCTCTGTAAGCATGTTAACAATCATGGCAGATGTGATTCGTTAAAATTACACACGCCATTCTTATGCAAGAGTCCTCTAAAAGGATTCCAAAGCCCAAATTAATGATATAATAAATCATGGGTTAAATCATCAATAAAGATGATCACTTGTTAAACATCCGTTAGTGATGTAGTGCCTACGAGCCATACTTGTTGTCATCATAAGACAAAAGACAGTGGTGGTCTATGACTCCCTGTCAAGAGAAGGTAAAAGGACTATGGTTCAAACCTTCATACCTTGATTCTCCGTAATCTCGGCTAAATATTATAATAACGTCCTCGTGACTAGGCTTTTATGCCACTAGCAATATTAATTGTGATTAGGATAAGTATGTTCAAATCCTAAATAAAAAGTGAGTAGCAGATTAACCGGATATGGTCTTCGTTACCATGGTTAATGAATTGCCATTAAAGACAATTCAATAATAAACTCCTAAATAGAATTTTCATTATCTTCTGCAGCAGATACAAGCTACTATGGCGAATCCTAATGGAGGAAATAGTCATACAAATGAAGATGATTATGATAATGCCCAAATAAATCTAACGGGCGCACAACTCAAGGCTCTTGTCGACAACGCTGTGCAAGCAGCTCTAGATCGACAATATACAGAATCTCGAAGCAGAACTGTTTCCAAACCACCATCAAAGCCGAAGACACACTCAAAATCCCTCAGCAAACCACCATCCAAACCCAAGAAGGACGACGATAACCACTCGTCCAAGCCCAAGAAGGACGACGACAATCACTCGTCAAACGAAAATAGTGTTCGTCGCGAAAGGGAGTATACTGATGCTTCCCGTGCCATGGGCTGCACATACAAGTACTTTGTGTCTTGTAAACCCCGAGACTTTACGGGGGAAAAGGGTGCCGTCGAATGTATGACATGGCTGGATGAGATGGACACTGTGGTGGACATCAGTGGCTGCGCGGAAAGGGATGTAGTGAAGTTTGTGTCGCAGTCGTTTAAGGGCGAGGCCCTAGCTTGGTGGAGGGCGCTGGTTCAGGCCTCGGGAAAAGCTGTGCTTTACAGCATGACGTGGGAGGAATTCGTTTCTCTCATCAAAGAAAATTTCTGCCCTCAGCATGAGGTGGAGAAGATAGAGTCCGATTTTGTGTCATTGGTGATGACAAATCTGGACTGCCAGGCCTACTTAATGAGCTTCAACACGACGTCTCGCTTGGTTCCTTATCTAGTAACCCAGGAACCAAGGAGAATCGCTCGTTTTATCGGGGGGTTAGAACCCGCGATAAAGGCTAGTGTGAAGGCCTCTCGGCCAACGACCTTCAGGTCTGTGACTGACCTCTCTTTGTCCCTCACAATGGACGCGGTCCGGCTGAGATCGCAGAGGAACAAAGAGGCCGAAAAGAGGAAGCGTAAGGATGATACCTCGCGAAGGTCGGGAAAGAAGCACCGTGGGAACGGTGATGGCAAGAGAGGAACAGAGTCGAGAAAAGATGGGCAACAAACCGGGGAGAAGCCCAAGTGCAAAAACTGCCAAAAATTCCACTTTGGGAAATGCAGGTTTGGGCCGAACTCACAGTCCCAGTCAAAGATGCATACTTGTGGACTGTGCAAGTCCAAAGACCACAAGACTGTGGACTGTAAGAAGATTAAAGACGCGACCTGCTACAACTGTAGTGAGAAGGGGCACATCAAGAGCAACTGCCCCAAGATCGCCAAGAAGACTGAAGAAACCAAAAAGAATAACGCTAGAGTCTTCAAAATGGATGTGAAGGAAGCGTTGCAGGATGACAACGTAATCACAGGTACTTTTCTCGTGAATAATATCTTTGCAAGAGTACTTTTCGATTCAGGCGCTGATAAATCCTTTGTAGACCAAAAATTTTGCAAATTGCTGAACATGCCTATCAAAACCCTAAATGTGAGATACGAAGTAGAGCTAGCAGACGGCACTATAGAAACCGTCTCCACTATATTAGAGGGATGTATGATATCCATTAAGAACCATTCTTTTCCTCTATCTCTACTTCCCTTTAATCTGGCTGGTTTTGACATCGTTCTGGGTATGGACTGGTTGTCCCACAACCAGGCCCAGATCGTTTGCAATAGAAAACAAATCGTGCTAAAGACCCCGAATGGTGAATCGCTCACCCTTCGAGGGGATACACAGTATGGATTGCCCGAGAACGTAACTATGCTCAAAGCTTCAAGATGCTTAAAAAGAGGCTGTGTCATCTACATGGCACAAGTGATTATCGAAGAGCCCAAACCAAGGATAGAGGACATTCCTGTCATTTCGGAGTATCCAGAAGTTTTCCCCGAAGATCTACCTGGGTTGCCACCAGATAGGCAAGTGGAATTCAGAATAGATATCATCCCTGGAGCAGCTCCTATTGCTAGAGCACCCTACCGGCTAGCACCGACTGAAATGAAGGAACTGAGGACCCAGCTAGATGAACTGTTAGCAAAAGGTTTCATTAAACCGAGTTCATCTCCTTGGGGAGCACCTGTCCTGTTTGTTAAAAAGAAGGACGGATCGATGCGTCTGTGCATCGATTATCGTGAACTTAATAAAGTCACGATAAAGAATAGATACCCATTGCCAAGGATCGACGATTTGTTTGATCAATTGCAAGGGGCTAGCTATTTCTCGAAGATCGACATAAGGTCGGGCTACCATCAGCTGAAGGTCCGAGATGAAGACGTACACAAAACAGCATTTAGGACTCGCTACGGTCACTACGAGTTCCTAGTGATGCCTTTTGGGCTCACAAATGCACCGGCTGCGTTCATGGATCTCATGAATCGCGTCTGCAAGCCGTATTTAGACAAATTCGTCATCGTATTCATCGACGACATTCTTATCTATTCAAAGAACAAAGCTGACCATGAGAAACACCTACGATGTATTCTTAAATTGTTGCATCGTGAGAAACTCTATGCCAAATTCTCTAAATGTGAATTCTGGCTACGAGAAGTCCAATTTCTTGGACATGTCGTAAGCGAGCGTGGTATCCAGGTGGATCCCGCAAAAGTAGAGGCGGTCATGAACTGGCAAGAGCCAAAGACGCCCACAGAGATCCGTAGTTTCATGGGGTTGGCAGGATACTACAGAAGATTCATTGAGAATTTCTCAAGGATTGCTGCGCCCTTAACTTCTCTAACCAAGAAGAAGGAAAAGTTTATTTGGGGCCCTAAGCAGCAAGAATCCTTTGATATTTTAAAACAAAGGCTGAGCAACGCTCCTGTGTTGACGCTACCGGAAGGTACAGAAGAGTTCGTAGTTTAATGCGACGTGTCACACACTGGCATGGGGTGTGTGCTCATGCAGAAAGGCAAAGTGATTGCCTATGCTTCACGACAGTTAAAGGTGCACGGAAAGAATTACACCACCCATGACTTGGAGTTGGGTGTCGTTGTATTCGCACTAAAACTGTGGAGGCATTATCTATACGGAATCAAGTTTGTGATCTATTCAGATCACAAAAGCCTTCAACATCTATTCAATCAGAAGGAGCTAAACATGAGGCAACGCCGTTGGATGGAAACCTTAAATGATTACGATTGTGAGATTAGATACCATCCCGGCAAGGCGAATGTAGTCGTTGATGCCCTGAGCCAGAAAGAAAGGATGAAACCCATCTGAATCAATGCTAGGAGAATGGAAGTAAAGAATAACTTGATTGAAAAGATATTAGCTGCACAGCGAGAGGCTGTGTTGGAAGCTAATTATCACAAGGAAAAGTTAGGAGTAACTGAGGAGCAGTTAACTCTTCACAAGGATGGACTTTTGAGATTGAATGGACGGATATGGGTTCCTATTTATGGAGGACTACGAGATGTTATCCTCCAGGAAGCCTATATTTCCAAATATTCTGTCCATCCTGGAACAGACAAAATGTATCAGGATTTAAAGGCAAACTATTGGTGGATAGGCTTGAAAAAGTCTGTAGCCGCTTATGTAGCCAAATGCTTGACTTGTGCGCAAGTCAAGACTGAGCATCAAAAGCCATCTGGCTTGCTACAACAGCCTGAACTTCCTGAATGGAAATGGGAGTGTGTAACTACGGATTTTATCACCAAGTTACCAAAAACGAGCAAAGGAAACGACACAATATGGGTTATAGTCGATCGACTGACTAAGTCAGCTCATTTCTTACCCATCAAGGAGACTTATAGCTCCGATACATTGGCCCAGTTATATGTTGATAAGATTGTAGCCTTACATGGTATACCTGTGTCTATTATCTCTGATCGAGATACTAGATACACGTCTCATTTCTGGAAGAGTTTCCAACAATCTTTGGGCACACGTTTGAACTTTAGTACGGCTTACCATCCTCAGACAGACGGCCAGAGTGAGCGTACTATTCAAACGTTAGAAAACATGCTGCGAGCATGTGCTATCGATTTAGGTGGTAGCTGGGATAAGAACCCACCCTTAATCGAATTCTCCTACAACAATAGCTACCATACCAGCATAAAGGTTGCGCCTTTCGAGGCATTATACGGTACGAAGTGTAGATCGCCTGTTTGTTGGGCGGAAGTGGGAGAGGTCTAATTATCAGGACCAGAGATAGTTTTCGAGACAACGGACAAGATTGTCCAGATTCGGGAACGTCTCAAAGCTGCCCGTGATAGGCAGAAAAGCTACGCTGATCCAAAGCGTAAGGATTTTCACTTCGAGGTATGTGAAAAAGTGCTACTAAAAGTATCACCCTGGAAGGGGGTGATGCGTTTCGGTAAGAAGGGTAAACTGAGCCCGAGATACATAGGACCTTTCGAGGTTATCGAACGTGTCGGGTCAGTTGCCTATAAATTGAACTTACCAGAAGAGCTCAATGGAATTAATAATGTATTCCACATCTGCAATCTAAAGAAGTGCTTCGCTGATGAATAATTGGTGATCCCACACACAGATGTGCATATAGATGAGAGCTTGAAGTTTGTGGAGAAACCCTTGTCGATTGAAGACCGACAGGTGAAAAAGCTTCGAAGAAAGCATGTGCCGATAGTAAAGGTTAAATGGGATGCCCGGAGAGGTCCCGAATTCACGTGGGAAGTTGAATCCACGATGAAAGAGAAATACCCTTATTTGTTTGAGTAAATCTCGGGTCGAGATTTATTTTAAGGGGGTGAGGATGTAACACCTCGAAATTTTGTGTCCAATAATGTATTGACACGTGTCTTGGGTTTACACGTGGCACTTAATATTAAATAAAGGACTAAAGTTGACAAACCTTGAAAGTATGTAAATTCGAGGGTTATAAATGTCAAACAAGGGTAAAGTATACTGTATAGTAACCCTAAACGATGCTCGTGCCTTCAAACGAATAAATCATGGATCGTACGGAAGCGAAACGCGGAAGAAAGTGAGAGATTACAAGCTACAGGGGGTTAACTGTGTCAACATGTTTAATTATACCTCTGAGTGACCCTTTGACGTACCCGAGGCTTTGTAACAGTAAAATACGCTCACTAGAATGTACTATATAAATTCCGTGAAGTTCCGTTTTAAAACGAGACAATTATGATCAAGTTCGTACGAGAGGGGTTAAAAGCGTCAACAATGAAAGTTACGGCTTTCCGAATAATTAACAAGATAACCGGGGACTTAACAGTACGGGTAAATAACACAAGGCCCTTAGTTGTAAATAATCGAGGGCCAAATCGCAAAGTTACCCCTTCAAACCCGAAAGGTCAAGCTATTAATTACCAAAGATTTCGTTACTAAATACAAGGATTTTATTAATCATTACAAAAGATTGAAAAAAAATTTAAAAATAACCTTTACGGACCACAAGGGTCCTGCCTTACGAACCGTAAAGGGGTGAATGATTAAGCTTGTCTCCGCCACAGGCTTACGGACCGCAAGGCCCAAGCCATACGGTCCGTAAGCGATGCCCAGCGACAGGCAGCGACAGAAAGTTGGTTGTTGGCTGTTGGCTGTTTAAAGCGGTAAAACATATATGAATGGGTTTCCCAGAGGTATGGGCGTCCCCTACTCGACCCATAGCACCTTAGGACACCTGCCATTCATCCATACTCATTTGTAGTGTGTGTTGTAATGATCTAGAGGCAAGTTGTGTACTATAAATAGGCATACATGGTTCACAATTGAAGCACACCTCAAAACACACTCTCTGATCATTTCTAAAGCTCCCAAGTGCTCTCCTCTAGTTCTAAGTCTTACATCAAGTCTCTGTAAGTATGCCAAACCTTATATGGCTTTGTTTTTACTTAGTTTAGCCTAAAAGTCAATCCGTCGTAACTAACGATTGACTTTGCGATAAATCATGAATGGTCCAGTGAATTCTCGAATCAAAAATAGTTATGTGTTGGTATTTATGTGGGTAATAAACCTCTAAAAGGGTTCCCCCTGATCACCACTCTAACTAGTTCAAATGTCGAGTCAAACGTATACTTAAAAAGTCAACAGAAAGTCATTTTTGCGATTCTTGCATAATCTGTAATATAGATGGTTTGAAACCTGTTTGAACACTCATAAAACATGATATTAAGTATATTAACTTGTCTAAGCTCGTTTGATTCGGCCATTTGCCATATTGAACCGGTTCGGAGCCGAATGTCGCAAAAGTTTGACTTTTGTTTTGACTTCAGTTCTGACCCGTTTTAGTGTAATGTAGATATGCCTTAGGATTCTCTTAGGACCAGGTCACGTGATGGTATCACCCTCTGTGACCGGTTCGTTGTTGTCCGAGTCTTTTACGCATTTCCGTTAATTACTTAAAAGTTGATCGTAACGCCCTTTTTAAAATAAAACAAGTATTTCGGACACGTGAAGGGACCATAACCTTGCTTACTAAATTCTAAGCATGTCTCTAAAGTTTCACGCCAATCCGAGGTCTAGAATGGGAGTTATGCTAAATAGCGCATTTATAAGAAACTTTTGTAATAAACGGCGCAATTAGCATAACGCCTACCTAAACCAAGATTTCGTCACCAAAACTTTTACCCACTGTAGTAAAATAATATTTTGGGATTTTTAAAGATTTTTAATTAATTTTAACCTGCTCATAACCTGCGGTTATGGCTACGGTTCGGTAAATACCGAATATGCCCTTTTCGGCCAAAACTTGAGTTCTACAAGGTCTTTTGACCCGATTCCAGTTGCTACTGATTTTAAATAATAAATAAGATATTTTAGACTTATTAAACTGATCGGGAAACTCAGGTTTCCTGTAGAACTCAGAAATCCCTTTAAAGTCTTTAAAATGACCGGAAAACCCCTTTGGGGCGTATAATGAACTAAAACTCGTTACGGGCATTATGGAAGGTATCCTACTGATACTACAACCTCTTTAAAGTATATTGACTTAGGAAAACAGTGTAGGACTCCTACAGTTACCCGTTGCGCCTATTGCGCGCACGGTTCGGTTTATGTAACTAGTTTACATAAATTAGCCGATACGGGTCAAACCATATCATTTTGACCCCAAGATTCAGAGTGTGAATATTAAACCCGTATAAAACAAGTCTCCGAACTTGTTGGGTCAGAATCACATTCCATTCTCAGTTTTCGCCTTTCACGCGATTAAACCGTATCTATCCCTCGAAACTAACCGGTCTAGACTACGGCTAATATAAAGACCCGTTAGGATTCTAATAGGTTATTTTAAAACCTTCGTTCCAGAATAGGAGCCCCAGTAAAAGATATCTGTGATTTAACCGATTAAGGACAATACTTGCAAAGGTAAATACTTTTAACTTATTTTCCCTTACACGGGCTTGGGTTACGGTATATAAAATACCGCTTGATTGAGCATCAAATCTTCCATCGCTTAGGTGGTTAATTGAATAATTTGATCGGCTCATTTAAACAGTCTTGTTACTTAAAATCCTTTGGGGGGTTAATGACCATGTCCCGGATATCCTAGGCATCATTTTACGAAATGGCCACGACCTCGACACCCGGGCGTAGGCGTACACCCGGTATTATGTCTATATTATAAAAGACGTAGCCGTTGGTTTACCCACCACGGTTTTACGCAAAGTGTTGTGTTTATTGATCTTTAACCCGGACTAGATCCGGGCTACTGAACGCATAAAAGGAACATGTAATTCGTTCACAAGATTATAATTTTAAATAATTCTCCCAAGTTATAAAAGAGTTTGTGCCTCGTGCATTCACATCAATTTTAATAAACATTTTTCAAAAGTGTCGGTTGAATGTATTTACCAGTGTAAACTGACGTATTTTCCCCAAAAAGATTAACTGCAGGTACTACACGAAATCGGCTGGCAATAGCTCCTTAGCATCTTAAGAAGTCTCGCAAGCTTGATGTCTTATCTGTTGAACAACATTTTTATTTATTTTTGATCCCTCCTGTGGATACTATTCAACTATATGTGATACACTCGATATTACAATAAATGGTTGGATAATATTTATCTTTATGCTTCCGCTGTGCATTTATATATTGTGGTTTGACTATATTGTTGCCAACTACGTAACGATAATCCCCCACCGGGCCCACCGGTGATACACGTGGAAATCGGGGTGTGACAGAAAGATTCTTAAATTCCAATGAATGGTGGAATATATTCAAATTCCAATTCCAATTCCATTATGTGTCAACCAAATATTAAATTTAAAGGGAATCAATTCTAATTCCATCACAATTCCAAAGGATTCTGCAAATCAAACAGATAAGTTTCATACAAATTCTATCAATAACCTAAAACATTTGTTAATAACCCACCCCCATGATTTTTAAACGATTATAAAATTTTCCGTACTTCTTTTTTAAAAATTACATAGTAAATAAGGGCATTTTATTCCCTTTAAATTGAGTATACTATTGTTATTCTTTGTTTAGTTAGAAAAAATGACATGTTAAATGATTAAGAATGTCTAGGTGGTGAACACTAAATGAATCGTTAACTGAAAACGAAATCAACCAAAAATTGAATTAAGTGGAAACCTAATTAACCAAAAACCGGTTATCGGTTTATTTTGTATCATCGTTTAACAAAAATTAATCAAACCGAACCACTCATATTTTCATATATATATATATATATATATAGAAAAAGTATATCGTACATTACGGCTTAACGTACTTCACGTACAACAACGTGCGTGATTTGTTATATAACATGCGTGATTAATGTTTTCAATATGCGTGATTATTGTGTTTCAACATGCGTGATTTTGGATATTTGAGTTATAACGTGCGTGATTTTAAAGTCAACGTGCGTAATTACCTGTCGTACGCAATGTACGTTAACCTTCCCCTCTCTCTCTATATATATATATATATATTTCAAAATTTTATACTTCCATTTCATTTATTTCATATTTTACACCCTCTATTTTATTTATTTGTCAATTCAATTCATGTATTACTTATAACTACAAACAACATGAGGGGGAATAGTATCAGGTAGCTGTCTGGCTCCCCTCATTGGTTGTTATTTTTTCTATGTAACTTATAAACCTTTAGGTTCGCTAATATATTATTTCCATCCTTTTAGTTTTTTTAGCAAAAGTATGGTAGTGTTTTGTTTGAATTGGTTGACTCGATGTAATGTTTTTATGAGAAAGATTACATGTTAACAACTCTTAAACTGTAGGGGTGAGCATAAAACCGAATTAACCGTATCGTAACCGAAAAAACCGAACCGTAAACCGAAAAAACCGAACCGAAAACCGAAACAACCGAAGGGTCGGTTATTTATATCTTTGATAACCGCATGTTGCGGTTCGGTTATGGTTATTCTTATATTCATAACCGAAAATAACAGAACCGAACCGAATGTTTTAAACATGGCCGAATCTAGAGGACCATAAGTTTTTAAGTTAGTGTTTACGTATTTAACCATGGCCCAATCTATATGTTTTTTTTGTTGAAGTGTTTAAGTCTTTTAACCATGACCAATCTCATTAAATTTAAAACTCTAGCCCGTGTGTGTATTTTACAATTAGTGATACATTTCTGAAAGCAGAGGTGACAAGATTAGCAACTTAGGCAGCATATCAAAACAAGTGAATTTTTGTAGCAACATGTTGGGTTGACACACCTTTTTTTGACCAGTTTTTTTTTTTTTTCTTTTCTATAAGTTACTGAAGTGTCGAATATGATTGAAAAGTTGCATGTCTAAAGTTATTAGTGAAACTGAATCCATATAGGAGGTTTTATGCCTTTAAAAGACACCGTAGGTGAATTTTGACCTGTTTTGTCTGTTTTCCGTTTAAGCTAATCTTTCGTCTTACTTGTTTAACTCTTTTTCCCAGCTGCTAAGCATACAAATAACAAGTGGAAGCAAGAACTACATATATTGTAACAATGAACAATCTTGAACATATTATGGAGATGTAAGTGTAGAAAAAGAAAAAGAAAAAAAAACATTCATAATTGGCAATTTTTTTGGTTCAGAATCTCTCATTGTTGGTTGTTTTGTTAATTGATCATTATCTGCACATCTATAGCACAAGTTGTCGAGGAACACAAGTGAAACAGCAGACTAAATAGCTGTGAAAGAAGATTGAGTTTTGTGATTGATCCCACATCGGTGGAGGGTATGAAAAGGGTGGATTGTGGGGCGTATAAAAAAGGGGTTGTGGAAATGATAAAAAGTATCTTTGCGCTTGGGGCAATGACGCAGCTAATGAGGTAATAATCGAGGCGCGTCAATTGCTGGTTGAAAACTATTTCCAAACCCCCTCCTCGGCCTTGGGTCTCCCTTGGCCGTCGAGAATTTCTGGAAGGGCTCCCTCTCGAGGGTAAAGCCCTACAATCTCTAGTTCTAACATTTCATAAGGTTTTATACTATTTTTTAAAATAATTTAAATAGATTTTAAAAGTTTTTGTTCATTGTATTTCAATTGTTTTTTTGATCAAAGCTCAATGAAGTTTAATGTTTTTGCTAATGGCTCTACTTAAAAAAATCAAAGACCGGCGTTATTTTGTTTCTTCTTCGTGTTCTAGCTTCTTATTTGTTTGTGACGGAGTATATTAGTATAAAGATACCACAATTTCGTAGGGTTAAAATCATGTATTCATATCGAACAGATTCGGTTAATTCGAAACCAGAATTTGTTATTCCATTTCAATTTGGTACAAAAGAGCACTAGGCTCTGATACCACTTGCGGAATGGTACCGCGCGGTAGTGTATGGTTTACCGCGACGCGCGATAGTTTTAGTAACAAATATAATCTGATTGGTTTTCATGGAATTTTGTGCACCACATTTTGTCGTGTCCCAATTTGTAGTACATGTTTTGATTGCCAGTAGAAGACGAATGACAAGCATAACTTTTGTTACTATCAATTTTTGTGCACAACTTTTGGTCGTACCCCAAATTGTAATAGCCAAAAGAGGACAAAATACAAGCACATGTATTTGTGCTTTGAATTCACCATTTTGACGGCAAGTTTTGTTGCCTCCATAAATTGAAGTCATTAAATTTTGTGCACAAATTTCGTTGTCGTACACA
This sequence comes from Helianthus annuus, assembly GCF_002127325.2. NCBI lineage: Eukaryota > Viridiplantae > Streptophyta > Magnoliopsida > Asterales > Asteraceae > Helianthus > Helianthus annuus. The sequence continues at coordinate 128,488,671 of NC_035446.2, read as the reverse complement.
AATTTGTGGTAGGCAAAACATAAGTACCCCATGTGATACTTAATTGGGTTTACCAATTTTAGTGCAAATCTTGTCTATGGCAAAAGATGCCATCCAAATTTGGTAGACCAAAGATGCCTTACGAAGTGTTTTGTAATTATTCAATATGATTACAAATTTGTTCGTATATCCATTTTGCAAATGGAAACATGTATAGTTTCTATAAATGACAAAAGATGTCATATATATGATTCTTGTAAATTGAATTCAATTTGTAAATTGGATTCATTTTTTGATTGTTTATTACTACAATTTTTTATTGAGTAAATCATTTAATTTCGATAGTAGTTAATCGATTGTTGTTTGTTTATGTTTATAAAACAGATGTTTAAAAATGCTTAAGGAGAGATTATTGTAAATATTTAGAAGTAATTTAACAGTTGGAATAAAGTATACCTTTCTTCCTTATCCGGCTAAGTAAATCTTTAATTTGATTTTTCCAAGTGACCAACCCAGCCAATTCTTCCCTACGGCCTTCTGCCTTAACGGTACTTTTGTGGCTTCAGGGCTCCAGGTTTTAGTAAAACATTAAAGATGAACATGTTGGATAAAGAAAACTGATATTTTTATTCATAACTGTTCTTCCCTAAGGAAGAACTTCTTGATATTTACATAACCCTCTCCTTTAGCAAGGAGTCTACTCGCTTCTACCCATTATAGTTTACAAAAGAAAGATTGAAAGGAAAGGAAAAGATACGGAAGACGGGATACCTAAGTTAAGAGAATTCAACTTCTTTATATAGTAGAAGTGAATTTTACAAAAGACCATTATAGCCCTTAGTTAATCGTCATGGATGACGTTTATTTACTCGACAAACCCATGTGTTGGGTCCAGTTCTCGAGTGTCTTCGTCTGAAGAATAACTGCTTTTTCCAGCCGAGGCTTTGTTTTCTTCTGAAGAAGATGCTTCACAATATTCGCACTGATGTTTTTCAATAGTGCGTTGTAACTTTTTGCAAAGTTGTTTTTTAGTGACGGGGCCCGCTTCTATTTTGTTGAAAATAATGCGTTGCTCCATTCTTTCTAGAACTTCTTTTTCATGTAGAGGTAAAGGAGTTCCACTATAGCTGGTAATTATGCAGTTGGTGCTGCAATAATTTACCTTATTAAAGCTTCCTGCTTTAATTTTTTGCAGGTTGTTTAGGATTTGTATAAATCCTTTTGCTCGAATATCAAGCCAATTTTCATAGTCTTCATCTTCGTTCATAACCCTTGAGGGGTTGACTGTTCTTGTTTTGGCAATACCAATTTCTAAATGATGGTAACTTGGAAAGGAATTTCCTTGATACCAGTCAGGGAGTGTAGAATTACACTTAATGAAGATATTGGCATCTCTTGCTACAGCAATTTTCTTGCGAAAATGTTTAATAGCTTTCTTCACTCCTTCAGATAAATTACTTATTTCAAGTAAATTAGGAGAAGGATAAATGAACTTGGCTAATCCAGCAGAAAATGCTAGAGAAACTAGTTCTGGGCTTGCACCTGGACAAAAGATAATAAGACTTTTAGTAGCCCTGTCTTCTGTGTAAATATGTTCAGATTCGAAATCGTTTTGGCTCAGGGTTCTAGCCTTTGACCAAACTGTTCTGAACTCGTCTAAAGATACAATTTCTTTTTCTTCTTTCTCTTCTTTTATTGTTGGTTTTGAGAAAGTATTCCTGAATTCAATAACCCTTTCTTTTTTCTTGGGCTTCAAAGGTTCAGGAAGAATGGTTACCTTTAAAGGTATTTCTTTTTTCCCGCAGTTTGCTGAGTATCGGGTGGCTTCTTGTTGGGCTTGTAATAATGACCCATATTTTTTGAAGGGATAGTCAGCTCTGTCAACATAATTCTTGACTACAGACCAATCTTCATATATTCCTCTGTGTTCGCCGTCAAAAATAACGTAAAATCTTGAGTTAAGATTTTCTGCTGTTTGAGCGACTTGAGAGTAACTTGGTCTAAGAGAGACCTTTGCAGTTTTTGGCAAACTGTCAGCCATCAACGGATTTGATGTGCCTTTACCAGAGCCGTTTGCTTCTGGGCTAGATGAAGATTTTAGTTCTTCATTCACTTTATTTTTGCTTTTTTCCAAAGCAACAGGAATAAACGGATTTGATTTTTCTTTACCCTTTTCCGTTTGAAAGGGAATAGATTCAGATTGTTTCCTTGCGGATTTCTGCTCTGAATTAGCAGTTGTTTCTAGACTTTCGTCATAGAGAGCTATTTGATCTTGAATAGCTTTTAATTCTATCAAAAGAATTTTTTCTTTTAGGCGTAAAGCCTTTATATTTTCCATAACTTTCAAAATTATATTTGATGTAGTGAAAGTGATGCCGTTTGAAAATTTGTAAGTCCTCCCTTATATAGGCATGAGAAAACTTTTGAGGTAGGCATACAAAGCCATTTGAAAATACGTAATTGCTTACGTAGTTTGGAATTCGCGTGTCAAGCAATCAGCTAGCACATTTTTGGCCCCCTCAAGATGCTCAATGTCGAAGGAATATCTTGAAAACCACATTTGCCATCTGACAAGACGGCCTTGTTTGTTATCTCCCGAAATTTTTTTTTTTCAGAAAATAAGTAAAATTTTTGTTATCTGTCCTGACTAAAAATTTTACAGGAGTAAGATAAATAGAAAATTTAGAAATAGTATTTTTTACCGCAAGTAATTCTTTTTCATTACTATGGTATTTTCTTTCGGCTTGTTTAAAGCTTCCAGAAGTATACTTACATATTTCTTCTTTTTCGGTTGTTCTGGCCTTCAAAACTCCTCCCCAATAATCATGAGAAGCATCTGTTTCTATAATTAAGAATTCATTTTCTTTAGGAAGATAAAGTTTGGGAAAACTGGTTAAGTTTTTCTTTATCTTTTTGATATAATCTGTATCGGATTGTTTCCATTCCCGTACATAATCCTTTTTTAATTTTACCTGTAAAGGTTTTCTAAGTTCTGCGAGTCTAGGAATATAGCTCTCAGCATAAGTTAAAATACCTAAAAATCTTTGAAGATGCTTTTTATCTTCTAAAGTATCAGGGAATTTATGTAGATTTTCCAAAATATGTTTTTGAGGACAATGAGTCCCTTGATCTATTTCAAGACCCAAAAAGTTTATCTTTGTTTTAAAAAGATTAGCTTTCTTTTTTGATAAAATAATTCCATATTTTTCAATTGTTTTTAAAACTGATAAAACATGAAAATAATGTTTATCTTCAGAGTTTGAGAAAACTATAATATCGTCGACATAGACGGTACAGTAATTTTCTAAACCTCTTAAAGCATTTTGCATATGTCTTTGAAATATGCTCGGTGCTTGTTTTAATCCAAAAGGAACTACCCTCCATTGATAGTGACCATCTGGGCATGTGAAAGCAGTTAGTAATTGTGATTCTTCATCTAACAGTACCTGCCAAAAACCATTTTTGCAGTCGAAACTAGAAAAATAGGTTTTTCCTCTTAGGAGAGTTAATATTTCCTGCATACAGGGAAGATTATGACTGTCTCCTTTAGTGGCTGTATTGATTGCCTTATAATTTACAACCATACGCTTCTTTCCTCTTCTTTTCTCAGCTTCATTTTCTACTAAGAATGCTGGAGACATGTGAGGTGATTTACTAGGAATAATTAATTTTAAATCAAGTAATTCCTTAATTTGTTTATTAAATTCTTCTCTATCCTGTGGACTGTATTTCATAGGTTTTACCCTAATAACAGTTTTAGGATCTATAAGCTCTATTGATGCTTTCATCCATTTTTTGGATTTTTCAGGATCAATAGGATTTTCTGAACAAACTTTTTCAAGTAGTTCTTCAATTTTTTGAAACTTCTGTATCTCAAGAACAAATATTTTTTCTAGTTTTATGTCCTCTTGGACTATATTAGTTCCAGGAACTTGTTTTATCTTTGAATCTTTTTTCATGGATTCAAGAAAATTGGGTTTTCCAATTTGAAAAGCCTTCGTAACCTTTTTAATCAAAATCATTTCTTGATTAAGATGAAAAGATATTCTGTCTAACCATTGAGTGAAAGGTCCATATAGTTGACAGAAATTATTTCCAAGAAGTAAATCCATACCTGAATCTTGTTGATAGATAGTAGGAATGGTAAATGGTTCTCCAGAAAAGTAGATTATTAGGTTTCTACATACCTTATCTAGTTTAATGATTTCTTTGTTGGAAATAATTGCCTTAATATCTTTGGGAGCGTTTTCCCATAGATCATCAGGAATTACATGTTTGCTTGCCAAACAAAGACTTGCCCCTGTATCTACATAACAATGTAGAGAAATTGTTTTATATCCTTTGAAAAATATTTTTCCTTTGATATAAATTGAATTTGGATTAGTTATATTTGCTAACTCAAAATAATGAGTCTGTTTTTTGTTCTCATCATCCCCCTCATTAAAAGAGTGGTTAGAATTCATTCTGAATCTTCCGTTGAAGGTTCAGAGGATGACAAGTTGTCTACTATTTCTAATGAATATACTTGTGTATAGCCATCAAAAATATTTTCAGAAGGAAAATATCCGTCAATTTCAGCTTCCAAAATAAATTTTAATTTTTCTAGAAATTTTTGTCTGTTGGGACATTCGTTGGCGTAATGTCCTTCTTCAGAACATATCCAGCAACGACATTTTTTCTTTCCTTGAGGACAAATCTTAGGTTTTTCTTTAGAAAAGTATTTTCCCGGTAAAAATTTTCTTTTCTTGGTTTTCCAAAAACGTTTCTTAGTTTTTGTTCTATATTTATTTTTATATTTCTTTTTGAAATAACCTCTATCTTTTGTTGGTTCACAGCCAAAAGATAGTTGTGGTAGCTCAGTGAGTTTTTTGCAACAGTTTTTATTAAAACGTTTTAATTGTTTCTGTTTATCAGAAAAATCACAGTATGTTGCAATTTCCTCTTTGACAATTCTTGTAGCAAACCCGAGAGAGTGCATTGTAAACTGATTTTTTTCTTTATTCCATCGTTCTTTTGCTTTTTCTCCGACGATGGGAATTTTCATTAAATAGGCATCAATCCATGAATAGAATTCACCTGTGCCTAATTTATATAAATTTGTTTCATAAAGACAAGTGAAATCGTCTAAAAGACATATATCACAAAGTTGTGCTTTGGCAAGATTTTGTCTTGCTTTTTCTAGCAACTTTTGATTTTCACGGTCTTTATCTGTCATGAAGTCAAGTCCTAAAAACATCATGTACAATGCATTTATTATTTGATCAAAAAGATCCTCACCATGCATATTTTCATCCCAAGTTGTTCCTTTGATGAAGTTTTGCACAATTCCTGCAGACTTATGTTCAACTAATAATAACAAAGCCTTAGCTTGCTTGAATTCTTCTGGATTAGTCTGAATGATTAGACTGATCTCAGTGTTCCATTTATCAATTACCTCTTTTCTTTTGTCGAGGTTAAAGATACAATCAATTTTAATAGTATTAATAGTAGTAGAACTACCATTATCATTACTATTAGAATCAGGTATACCTTTATGATACGGCATGGAAAATTCCGTATTCTTTTTTCTATTGAAACGTCTGTTATTATTGCTCGTAGAGGCTTTATTTAATCTATGTTTTGGAGACATTTCAATATTAGAAGAACTTTCTTCAGTCTCGGGTTCTTCCTTTAGACCAAAGATCCGTGGTTCCTCCTTTTCTAAGACAAAGATTCTTTCTTTATCTTTAGAAAAATATTTTTCATTTAACATTTTGTTTTCTGAAAACTTTTGTTCACATTCTTTGTCATCTAATGAAATCAGGTGAACAAGTTCATTTACTTGTTCAATTGGAAGGGTTTCCAATTGTTCATCTAAAATTTTCTCCAACTTTTGAATGATGGAACTCATTTTATCCACAGGATAAAATAATCTTGTTATTTTTTAATTTTTGAACGTCTTTTTCCATAAAGGAATTTTTTTCTTTTTAAATTAGTTAATTCAAAAAGTTTATCAGATGGATGAATATTCCAATCCAAAAGTAATTCATAAATTCTTTGATTATTTCTTTCTAGATAGAAACAATGTCTAGAAATCTCTAGATCTATTTTTCTAAAAAGGTTTTTCATTTGACCTTTATTAGTCATTTGAAGTTGATCCAAAAGGCCATGTTAATGCATTTGGACTTTTAGAGCTTCCTAGAGATGGATTTCCAACGTTGAAGTTTGGAAATGAATATTTTCGAGAGCTTCTTTCTTTGCTCACTTTTTCTTTTTTCTTTTCAAGCAAAAGAATTTCAGAATTTATTTTTTCGTCAACTTTTTCTGAAATATCCTTTATGATTTTTGCAGCAATTGCTTCAAGATTTTCGTTAGTAGATAAAACTTCTACCTTATTAATTAAATCTCTAAGCATTTCTTCTATTTTACCAAGAGAACTCATGCTAATAAGCGTTTTTGCTTATAAGTAATATGCAAATAACTTAAAAGGGGTTTTAAAGACATTACGTCCCAATAACCTCTTTTAAGATTTCTCCATATTTGTCTATTCTTTCAGACATGGATCGCATTAAGTCGTCAGCGTTACTAGATTCTCTTATTTGTAAAGAGGGTCCAGCAAAACTGTGTCTAGGTTTTGTTCCTAGAATATGTTTATTTCGTGCAATATCAATTGCCCAATTTTCTTGTAATTGTGAAGGCTCAGAAAATTTACTTCCTTCGACAATTCCAATTTCTGAGAAAATATCTTCAATTGTTATATTTTCTTTTTCCTTATACTTAAATGAATGAGTACTATTAGTTAAAGCATACGAAATTAAATAATTAATCGTAAAAACTTTATTTCCTGGTTCCATAAGGTCAGTTCTTTCACACTGATGTATAAAACATAGAGTTTTATCAAAATCTTTTGAATCTCGATGTAAAGCAAATTTAGGATAAATAGTAAACATGAATTTACCATAAGCTAAATTTCCTTGAATTGCTCCCAAAAGAGCATCTTGTCTATTAATAATTCTATTATCAACAAGGGCCATTTTTATGGGGAAATTTATTCCATCTCTAAATTGTGCTTTTAGGAGAATTTTGACTGCTCCTATATGTACCATATTGAGAGATTTTCTCAACTCTGGTTTAATATGTAAAAGTCTTTTTGCTATTTCCCCTTTTGTAAGAAGTGGCAAATAGACTTCTCCCGATGTATTTTTTATGTCCACCGAAAGTTCTTCAGTGTTAAAACAATAAAATATATTATTTTTTCTAGAAAAGGCTCTAGACACTAAATTATGTAATGTTTTCGTTTGATTAAAAACTTGTTTTGTGTCAAGCTTGATTTTAAGCTTGCTAATTTTTGTTAATTGATCAGAGTTAATCATATAATCTGATACAAAACCCTTTTCGTTTTCACTGAAGTTTATTACCTCAGTGTTTTGTTTTGATTCTTCCGAATCGTCTTTAAATAATTTTTTGTTTTCCATTTAAAAAGGGAAGTATCTTATTTTTTAAAAAAAAGAGCACTAGGCTCTGATACCACTTGCGGAATGGTACCGCGGGTCTCCCTTGGCCGTCGAGAATTTCTGGAAGGGCTCCCTCTCGAGGGTAAAGCCCTACAATCTCTAGTTCTAACATTTCATAAGGTTTTATACTATTTTTTAAAATAATTTAAATAGATTTTAAAAGTTTTTGTTCATTGTATTTCAATTGTTTTTTTGATCAAAGCTCAATGAAGTTTAATGTTTTTGCTAATGGCTCTACTTAAAAAAATCAAAGACCGGCGTTATTTTGTTTCTTCTTCGTGTTCTAGCTTCTTATTTGTCTGTGACGGAGTATATTAGTATAAAGATACCACAATTTCGTAGGGTTAAAATCATGTATTCATATCGAACAGATTCGGTTAATTCGAAACCAGAATTTGTTATTCCATTTCAATTTGGTACAAATATTGGGCCGTTCAAGTAAAGTTTGAATAAGGAACACAGGTAAAACATGCCCATATGACATCAGAATGTATAAAAATGGTCGGATAGTAACATACCTAAATCGCATAGAAGGCCCGTATCAACAAAAGGTTAGGAGGGAATGCAGTTTCCTGCATCTGTATACATGACCTATACAGGATGCAGCTGTGGATAATCGTGAAGCATTTCTTGTTATGTAACATGTCAGGTAAACAACAAAAATTCATGATTTAAGAGCTAGCAAGGAAAACAAGTGCAAATAGGTCTCTCCATAATACCTCCTCATGACTTGAGGCACTTTGCTTTCTGATGTTGAACTTGTAATTAGTTTTAGTGAACAGTTTTCCAAAAAAGATGGTTGTTCATTTGAGACAGCCGAGCAGATTATTATGGACCCATGGAGCCCCGACTCGTTATCCTTCCACTGTCATGAGTGAGGGGTTTTCGCAGCTCTGTGAAGCCAGCCTTACGCAGTGCCCCCTGCTTTAGGAACCACGTGACCCAAGCCTTCGCTCGAGCCACATGGTCCAACTCACAACTTGGAACGGGCAAGCCAGTTTGTGCACCGATGGAGCCAACCTGGCTGGGCCGAATCACTGTCCAGCCATCTTTAATACCCTCACTTGAGTTACAGGCAAGCGCTACCAAGCCCAGTGGCATTGGATCTGCAAATGTGTTTTATAAATAAGAGGAATGATTTTTCTTCAGTCGATGTGGGATAGAAATGGTACTTCCTTTAAACATAAACTTTAACATATCAGAATGAGCAATATTTATTTTTGCATATTTTGGACTTAGATAACGGCTTAGTAATTTACTTGTCATCCAAAAACCAAATGATAGTCCACAAATATATCGCCCGTTGATAGGTGATGCATGGCCCGAGTTGAATGGTCAAAATCGCTCCATCTATAAAGAGTTTACTGCTTGCTTATCTTCTTCCTAGCTGCCAATGCTTACCATTGATAAGTTCCAGCAAACACGATACGAATAGGGGTGCCATAATATTGCAATGATTAAAGCTGCATTGCTTATGGTTCTTTGGTTTCTAATAAATACTTTTTTTTTAAATATATTTAGTTAAAACTTACAAAGATAAAAGGTAAGTAAATTGTACTGTAAAATATAAATTATTTAGATATTTATAGATATAAAAAGCATGGTTTATGATCTAGCAAAGAAAACAATTGCAAACAGGTCTCACCAGAATATTGTTTGAAGGGATAGATGCAAGCTTTTGCAAAGCTATCTTCACAAGTTCCCTCGTTTTGATCGGTGGCAGTTCATGTGCGCCGCTAGCAGCCACAATGATCGTAACCTTTTAACCAGAAAACATATTTTTAGTCTAGGAATGTTTGAAAGAGTTGTGTTTGGAGAAAGATTATGTTAATTCTGAGTATTCAGAATCAGACCACATCAGATACCTCCTCATGACTTGTTTGTTACTCTTTGCTTTCTGATGAAATTGATGAGGGTCTCCTCATCCCTTTCTTCGTTAGAAAGTTTGTTAAATCGTTTCTTGCATTCCTCTACTCCCCTCTTCACTTCCACCTGCAGCATATTAATAAACAAAATTTCATACTTTTAAGGTTCCGATTATCACACATTTGACTCTAAGAGTCCACTGTTCGAACTGGTTGACTTTTTTTTATGACTAATTGTAAGCAGAACCAATGATAGGTTGGGAGTTTCTGGATGAGGTTCGATGTGTTTCCCTGATTTTTGCAACAACTTCTGAAATATCAAAAAAAAAAAAAAAAAAGATGGTTGTTCATTTGAGACAGCCAAGTAGATTATTATGGATCCATGGAGCCCCGGCTCGTTATCCTTCCACTGTCGTGAGCGAGGGGTTTTCGCAGCTCTGTGAAGCCAGCCTTACGCAGTGCCCCCTGCTTTAGGAACCACGTGACCCGAGCCTTCGCTCAAACCACATGATCCAACTCACAACTTGGAACGGGCAAGCCAGTTTGTGCACCAATGGAGCCAACCTGACTGGGCTAAATCACTGTCCAACCATCTTTGATACCCTCACTTGAGTTACAGGCAAGCGCTACCAAGCCCGGTGACAAATGGTCCGCAAATGTGTTTTATAAAGAAGAGGAAAGATTATTTCTCAGGCGATGTGGGATAGAAATGGTACTCTTTTTTTATGTAAATAATAGTAATATCAGGATGGGCAATATTTGTTTTGCATATTTTGGACTTAAATAACAGCTTACTAATTTACCTGTCGATCAAAAAAACAAATGATGCTCAACAGATAATGATGTTTAAAGAAAGCTTATCTAACAGATCTGAGAGTTTTTATGTAGTTGATGTACAATTGATATTCTCAACCACAACCTAAAATTTATGTGGTAACCTTAAAAGAATATATAAACATGAAGAATTAATCAAATGTGGAGTTAATTATAGGAATGTGAGAGATGTAGACGCAGAGGTCGACGGTAGCAGCAAGGGCAGCAGATTCATGGATGACAACATGTTTGTTTGCTAGAATGTATCTAGCATTATATGCTTTCGTCTCGCGTGATACACATGGGTTTGCAATCCCGCCATGTACTAATGTGCGAGGTGTATCACATCAATGATATTATACTCTTAAGAATCCATCAAGCACAACGTCCACATCTTTCTTATAGTTAAGGTTATGGGGTTAAGATCTTTGTTATGGTTATTATACTTTGATGGTATTTGCAACAAAAGGGTTACTTAGGTTGAAATTATGTAAATTGAGCAATATCCACAAATCCACTCTTTTGTGTTTAGTCATGCCCATGTGAATTTGTATTTAGACATTCAAAACTATGATGCTTACCAATTTGCCATTGAGAACAACCATTCTCTATTACGAATAAAGCGTTTAAGTCATGTGTATCGCGTGTTAATTTGGTCCTACAATGGTTTTCTCATCGGTGTGAATTATGTGTGTTTAGCATGTTTCCTACATTAAGACTAATTATACGTTGTATAAGAACAATATGAACTTATCGAATTGAAAACGAAACTTTGGAACATCCATTTCAAAAAGCACCATGTGGGACACAAGGTTGCTGATGCGTGATCGCTTCTGAAAGTAGGATTCAGAGTCTGTTCTGTTATTGATCTTCTGGAAGATATATAGAATACAAGATTTGACCTATTCTAGGTCATTTCCAAATATATAGCTAACTATCTTACATATATATCGGACTATAAATTATACTAGGTCTATCATTATCATGCTAATATACCCCCGCAGTCGAAGCGGGAGGAGGACTAACGGTGAGACTGGATCTGAAATCCTCAAAGAGAATGCGTGGCAGTCCTTTAGTAAAAATGTCAGCTATTTGATATCTATAGGGAACATGGAGCACACGAGCTAATCCTTTGGCGACTTTTTCACGATCAAAATGGATGTCCATCTCAATATGCTTCGTGCGTTGGTGTTGAACAGGGTTCCCGGTTGGATAAATGGCACTAACATTGTCACAATAGATTAGTGTGGCATGAGTAGGTGGACAGTGTAGTTCCAGGAGTAAATTTCTGAGCCAACAGATTTCGGATACGAAATTGGCTACACCGCGATACTCGGCTTCGGCACTAGAACATGATAGTGTCGGTTGGCGTTTAGATGACCAAGAAAGAAGATTATCGCCCATGTAAACACAATAACCGGAGGTGGATCGTCTCGTGTCGGGGCAGCCTCCCCAATCGGCATCCGTATAAATTATACTAGGTCTATCATGCTAATAGCTTCCTTTACTATAAACTTTTTAGCAGTTAGTTTATGGTCGAACCGTAGATTGGTTGTGCTAGGGTGAAACTTTTCTTCAGTGTTAGAAAACATATGAAGAAATAAAGACCCTTCGGTTGTATTTAACTAACAACAAAACACTTATTACAACGATTGTATCACTGGTTACAACTTTCATGAGACAAAAGAATATATACATAATAACTATTGAGGGACAGTATATGATCAATACAAGAGGTAATGTGCATAGTACCACTGCATGGATCTTCAAGAACATATGCAATGGATCTTCAACATGAAAACTCAAGAAACATTATTTTCGATATTTTTATCATCATCATTATCGTCGTCACCATCATCACTTGCATGGTCTAAGAAACCGTCAAGGTACCATGGCAATTTCTCCATATTGGCACCCCGTGGAGCATAGGCTCGCCATTTTTGGCCCGCTATCATATCGGGTGATAGTCCCCATTGTTGCATCTGTTCATCAGAGTGGTGAACTGCTAGACTGTACTCACCACCCGAACCTAATTGCATCACTCGGAACTCACAGTTGTCAAAATTGTGCAAGTACTCGAACTGCTCAACGGTCCACTTGAACCACTTCATCAAGAACACTCGCGAAGCGACCCCGTGTGAGACTATGATCAGGTTTAGGTCTGTTGACAGGTCATGATTAAGCCGGTTCATGTCTATGTCTCTCCATAAAGATTCAAGAAAGCCTGCACATTTTTAAAAGTTATTTCCCAAATGTTTAACCCGTACGTATCCGTATCGCTACCATCATAGATCAAACAACTGATCCTACAACAAATCATCAACAAAACACTTACTAGAAACACGATCATACACATCAGCAGCAGACTCACCCTCGGGAAACCGATAAAAAAACCTACCAAACCTCTGTCTAACATCCTTAATCACCTTCATTTCTTCAGTAATCTGAAAATTCCCAAAATCCTGTTCCCTAATCCTACATTCCTCTCTAACTCCAATCACACACTTCCTAGGAAACGATCTCGCAATCTCCCGGAGACTCGATCGAGTTCGCGTGTACGGTGAAACATAGAAGTAGACTTTCCAGGTGTCCGGGAGGCTGTCCGAACCGGAAACTAGTTGGCGGATCTGGGTTCCGGCGAGTCTGGCCTGAGAGATTCCTTGTTGGATGAGTGCGATCTGGTGGTCCGGTACGGTGGAGTAGGTTGAACCGTCGCGGTTGCCTTCACTCTCGCCGTGACGGATCAGTATTATTCGTTTTGGGAGGCGGTCAACTCCTCCGTGTTCGAACATTCTGTAAGTTAGATGTAAATCTTGGGTGTCGTGTTGTTGCAACGAAATTGTCGGTGACTGGCACTTTAGTTTTGACTTTTACGCTGTGTTCCCAAGTTTACTAAAGAAAGAAAAGAAAAGAAAGATTAAGAGAGAAAAGAAAATAAGAGAAAGAAAAATATACAAATTTATTTTACGTTCCAGAGTTTGAAGAAAATGAAAAGAAAAGAAAAGAAAATAAACATTTTGTGTGTTTCCGAGTGCAGAGAAAAAGAAAAGAAAGTGACAATTTTACTATTATACCCTTTTAAGTAAAATAAAAAAAAAAAAAACATGACAAGTGATGATACCATAACTGAGTTTTCTTTAAAACATTTCGTTTTCTTCAAATCCATCTATATGTCTTAGTGTAAACAACTAAAAAGAATCAAATCACAACTAAAAAAGAATCAAATCACAAATTTATAAGTTACTCATGCATATAGTTTAACTAGTTATACTTAACTAGTTATATACCATCATCAAGGAGACTACATTAATTCACAAATAGATGAAACATTGAAGTTTACTAGAAAGGTGCATGTGCTTGCAATATGGGCGTATGACATAATTTGGGCACTTGCAGAGTCCATTGAGAGAGTTGGAGTCCCACAAAATGGCACGTTGCTTCTAAATGAGATTTTGAAATCCATGTTTAAAGGCATGGGTGGTGAGTTTAGGCTTACTGAAAGAGATATATAACTGTTAGCTCAAAAGATCCAGCAGCTAAATATTATCATGTTGATAAATTACTGAATCAGGCTCTTACGACGCAAACCGTTTCAACGCATACCGTTTGGACGCGAACCGTTTGGACGCAAACCGTTTCAACGCATACCGTTTGGACGCAAACCGTTTCAACGCATACCGTTTGGACGCGAACCGTTTCGACCCGTACCGTTTCAAATCGAACCATTTCGACCCGTGCCGTTTCGACCCAAACGGTTTTGAATCGAACCGTTTCGACCCGTACCGTTTCGACGCCAACCGTTTCGACCTGAACCGTTTCGACCCGTGATGGAGGTTGCAAAACAAGAGCGTTAAGTGTGTTATTTTACGTATCTTATTGTGTTCTAAGCGATTACGCGTCTCGAATATGTTAACTACGAAGGTTTGTGGTTTTTCAGGTTAAGCGCGTAAAATGGTGAAGTTACAGTAGTTAGAGATGAAGCAGAACGGTCAAACTTAATAAACATAGTAAATGGTGTTGTTTGGGATTGGTTTCGGGCCGAATGCTAGCTTGGAGTTGCGAGAAAGATAAAAGAATGAAGTCTCGAGCTTGTTGGTAAATTATGTAAAGTTGGAATGCATGCAAAGCCAAAGAAACAGAAATTACGGACCGTAGCCTACGGCTTACGGTCCGTAGATTACGGTTGAAGGCAGAAGGCAGACTTGTGACATCAGCACATGTGGAAGGGACTATTTTAATCAAGTCACAAAGTAATATAATATCATCACATCATGACTCTAGAACACGGGCCATATATTCATGTGGATTGAATGATCTTCACCTCCACCTTAGTCGATGTGAACGAATGATGATCAGTTGATGTCTTTTTATTATTATAATTGGTGCCCTCGAGAAAAACCCCTGAATATGGCGACTGCCCTTTTGATCCCTTACTTCAAAGCCCATGTGTTGGCGGCCCAATCCACAAAGGTCAAGACCCTCACATGCACCCTCAAGTCTGCGAGCCCACTTCTCACATCTGTTGACTATCTCCAAAAAGATCCACGTGATGATAGCTGTGTTCCTTTCTTGCATGTAGTGGTGCACAAATCGGGTTTTTTTAAAAACCGGGTTTCGGGTAGGATCGGGTTCGGGTAGGATCGGATTTTACAAAATCGGGTTTTTTTTAAAACCGGGTCGGGTCCGGGTCCGGGTTCTCTACCAAAAATGTATACCCTATATACCCGGGTTCGGGTAGGGTTCGGGTCGGGTTTTATAAAACCCGGGTATTATAATACTCTATTTCCGGGTTCGGGTCCGGTTCGGGTATTCATCGGGTAGGGTTCGGGTATGCATCGGGTTGGGAAAAAACCCGCACCGGGTATTAAAAAAACCCGACCGGAACTATGCTTATAAAATGTATCAAACATAACTCTCACACATAGACATCAAATCTATTGATAAACAGAGGCACAATTTATAGTTCTTCATGTGGTTATTCTTGAACTTTATAAACAGAGGCACAATTTACTAAATACAAAAACTAATAATGATATTAAACAAACAAAGAAAATAGAAGGGCCAACATATATTGGCATATTTGTTTCCACTTGTAATGAAATATACTAAATAATTAAGTAGCGGTGGCAAATATCATTAGAAACCTAATAATTAAACAAGATTACATCAAAGTGCATACATAATTTTGTTAAACAATAAGAACTAGAAGTCTTAATGCATACATAATTAAACAAGATTACATCAAAATCGGGTTTTTTTAAAAACCGGTTCCGGGTATTTATAAAACCCGGTTCCGGGTTCGGGTTCGGGTATTTATAAAACCGGGTTTCGGGTATAAACCGGGTATAAAAAAACCCGGTTCCGGGTTCGGGTTTTAGATCAAATATGCATACCCGGTCCCTACCCTACGGGTAGGGTCGGGTTCGGGTTCGGGTATAAAAAAACCGGGTTTTATAATACCCGGTTCCGGGTTTTTTTTCGGGTCCGGGTCCGGGTTCGGGTTTTTTGTGCACCACTACTTGCATGTGCCGTCCAAAAGGTTATCGATGTTATCAGCCCATCAACATTAATTCCCTCCTCTCAATATGGCGGCCCACCAAAAGAAATTCAAAGTCACCTCATGTATTGGCCCAAGATGTCAGCGTTTAATGATGATGATGTTTTTGTTGACTATTCTCTTAATGGCCTCCACTTGCAATGATGATCTTGGATGTTTTGTTCCTTCTTGCCTGCCGTCGATATATGTATGATGATGTTGCCCTATATTTTTCCTTAATATTCACGTGACCCCTTAATTAATTATGACGTTTCTTTTTTTTTTAATCCTTTGATGCTCCACGTGATGTCCAAAATAAGCAAGCCGCCCCCTCTTGATTTGTGATGTGCTTGTGTCTTAGCCCAAAAGAGTCCACGTGATCCTAGCCTGCTCCAATCCACATGAATATATGGCCCGTGTTCTAGAGTCATGATGTGATGATATTATATTACTTTGTGACTTGATTAAAATAGTCCCTTCCACATGTGCTGATGTCACAAGTCAAGTCTGCCTTCTGCCTTCAACCGTAATCTACGGACCGTAAGCCGTAGGCTACGGTCCGTAATTTCTGTTTCTTTGGCTTTGCATGCATTCCAACTTTACATAATTTACCAACAAGCTCGAAACTTCATTCTTTTATCTTTCTCGCAACTCCAAGCTAGCATTCGGCCCGAAACCAATCCCAAACAACACCATTTACTATGTTTATTAAGTTTGACCGTTCTGCTTCATCTCTAACTACTGTAACTTCATCATTTTACGCGCTTAACCTGAAAAACCACAAACCTTCGTAGTTAACATATTCGAGACGCGTAATCGCTTAGAACACAATAAGATACGTAAAATAACACACTTAACGCTCTTGTTTTGCAACCTCCATCACATCCCCACACTTATCATTGATTGTCCTCAAGCAACCGTTACAAACATTACTCACCTTATTAACAAATCACCATTGAATCCCTTACCGAATTAGCAATTTAAGGTCCCAAGTCATACCCGTCCCATAGACTGACACAATCGAGATTGACAATCTGACAAACAAGTGATACGCGTTTAAAACAATTTAAGACTTGCCTAACTAAAACTAACATGCTTATATTACTACACACATGCCACACGCCCCTCACAATGATCACTCCTCTCGGTTCAATCAAGACTAGCGTGTAATGTGCTAGTATATAATTCACTCAAAACCAAATACGTTACTTTGCAATCATAAGCTTGTATAGCAATCACACCTCCACTGTATCAGATAACGTAACACATATCAAAAGGACTTTCGGGTTTGGGGTTAAGGGTAAAGGTAGTAGTAGTGGCAAAGTGGGCAAGTTGGATGGGTTTGGGTAATGGGTTAAAATGGGTTTGGGTTAGGATGGGTATAGGTTAGGATGGGTATTTTAAAAATAGGGTTGGATGGGTAATGGGTCAAAATGGGTTTGGGTTAGGTTTAGGTTGGGTTTGGGTTAAGATGGGTTCTAAAAAATAAAAAATATATAAAAAATAAAAAAAATCAAAAAAATCCTAAAAAATCAAAAAAAATTCTAAAAAAATCTAAAAAATCATGAAAATTCTAAAAATCTAAAAAAAATTAATAATAAAAAAATTCTAAAAAATCATAAAAATTCTAAAAAAATCAAAAAAATTCTAAAAAATCATAAAAATTCTAAAAATCCAAAAAAGAAGAAAAATATCTCATCTTGCGAAGAATGCTTGACATATCCTCTCTCTTCTTCTTCGCCCTCTGGTGGGTACCCGACTTTCTCTTAGCCACCTTGAGCGCACACTTGTGCTTTCCAACTTTTAGCAACTCAATAATCCACTTCTTATATCGTTAATGCTGCATAATTGATAATTACACCAAAACAAATCAGTAATCAAACATACAAAACTCTTACAGTGAATAAATCAATACAACTACATACAGTTAAAATGTTTAAGCTTTATAAAACCTAAAACAATGATCTTTAAGCTTTATTTAACTTAAAATCCACAAGAGTTTTAGTTTTTAATTCTAACTTTCATAGAATCATAAATAAAAGGTAGATAGTTTCAGTTTTAAATTCTAAATTGTATTTAGCTTCATGTCCATTTAAACCAAAAAAAAAAAAATACATAGCTTGAATCACAACAGATATCATCAAATGTATAAACCAAATCTTTCTTATCATATCATATTCTCTTTATTAGAAAAAAACAAGAAACTAAAATGATTGTAGCAACAAAGACGATTGGATTCTTTGATCCATCTCTTCTCACTTTCACAACACCTGATCAAGAACACTAAAATGGCTTCACTGAGGGATTTCGTCGAACGGTTTGTAAGCAAGCAACTATGAAATATGGAACTTCAAAGATCACAAGTTAATAAAAACAACTGAACTTTCCAGTCCTCCAAACAACAAATTTGTCAAATGCATACACAATCCGGAACCAACGACAACGAATTGGGGAGATTTAAGCTACTAATTTACTGTAACAACAAACAGAAATTGGTAAACCTAACCGTATTGCATCTGTACTGAAATTGGGGAGATTTAAGCTACTAATGTCACAATCTTCAAACAGTTTTGAACGTTAGAATATAAACTGATTGCAATATCATTCAATTCTCCAAACAATTTGTTGGAAATTTGTTCCCACCGGAGGAATAACGCCACCACATTAACGTTTTGCTGGTCGATTTTGCAATAGTGTTCAATTCTCAATCATTTTGCCTTGGGAAATTTGTTTTGCGTGATAGATCTGTTATGTACATTCTGAGTTTTGGACTGTTCAAGACCAGAATGTAATTACCCATCCTGACCTACCGTGTATTTTAAGTTGGCCCATCCTGACCCACTATTTTTTTCTATTAAAATTTGTATATACCCATTTCAACCTCCTTAGGTATAGATGACAACCCAAAATAGCCCATGCCTTCTTTTTTAAAGTCCAAATCAACCCAAATTTATGCCCATGGGTCAAAATTGCCAGGTCTAAGGTAAGGTAAGGTAATATTTTTGGATTTTTTTTATAAGGCGAGCACAAAAGAATATCAAACCATGACAACTTATTCACAATAATACTAACACTCTGGATTATTTTCAACCCATTTATTTAACACGAACACTAATAATACTTTTATTTTTTCTTTTTCTTTCTTTTCTTTTTTTTTTCTCTTCTCATTTTTTTTTTTTATAACATACTTCTAAACATACTTGTCATTCATGGTTGGTAATCAAACGGGTCAAACAAGGTGTAGCAAACGAAGGGTAAAAGGCTCAACATGGTTTACTAAGATGGGTGGATAAACAATCAACAAATAACACAATGGAAGGGATCCTAATGCCTTTATCATCTATGTGCATAAGCTAAACCACAGTCTCGGCACGTATCAAACCACACAAGTTCTAACACAAAGCAACATATGGCCTACACTCAACAAATGAACATGTATTGCAATTCAACTATAATTCTAGTAGGCTCAAATATCTCACCGAACAAAAGGAATATAGGTTACCGACACGTAGCATGTGTAATTCCTAAAGCATGTTACCCCTAGTTAGGCATCTCTTTTCAACTATTCTCTAAAACTTTTCAGAAATACTCTCATGAAACTTAAAGGGACAACCATGACTAAGGATCTAAGTTAGTTTAATGTTAGCAAGGAACCCATTAGCAATTGAAAATGTTGGTTTTCATGTAGTTCAAGCATACTTGAGAAACAAAAATTTTCAAAATTTTTCAATTTTAACCCAATTTCAACCATTCAAGCATTTAAGATCAATAATCATGCCAACCCTCTCTCGAGTTACCGCATCCCCACACTTGGGATACATTGTCCCCAATGTATGGTGCAATTTATAATCTAAACTAGAGAGATACCACCAGCAAACCACGAACGGCTAACAACTAGACGACTCGACACAAAGAAACCACCCCCAACACAAAAATTTCACACCACCAAGTACACAAAAACAAATAAAACACAGGATAGATAAACACATGCACCTGATCAGAAAACAAGTGAGTGTTTGTAGTGGTGTAGCTGCTGCGATCTAACCGGAAAATACGCCCCTCATAGATTCTTTGAGATCTCACCGGGGATATTGCCAAACATCCCCACACTTGATTCATTGCATCCGTGGAGATGGAACGTAGAAACCTGTCAAAACACAAACACACCAAAACGAAACCAAAACAAAAGAACAAATACAATACAATACTCTACATCCTCGGGCTGCCTCCCGAGAGCGCTAAGTTTAAAGGTCTTCAGCCAGACCGTACCTGATATGCGCTATGGTGGTCTCAATGCACACTTACCCACGGTATTTCCAATGAATGCTCGGAATTTTACATGCCATCTCCATAGGTTTGTCAGTATAATTGGCATGTTCAGATTGCACCTGCGGGTTTTGCTAATCCACTTCACGATATGTACCCTGACGTCTTGTAGATTCACCTTTCTCATCTTCTTCCTCGAACCCTCTTCCCCACACTTATTAATTTGAATTATTGATATGGGGAGAGGTTCGGTACACGCATTTATCTCATCAGACTGCTCTGCTTCCTCATCCTCACACACCATCTGATCCACCAGTGACTCTTCATCAGATAAAGGATTCATTGGTGTGGTATTATCCTCCACAACCTCCCCCTCCATGTGAGAATAATCTCTAATATCATCAGGTAATGGTGAGAGACGCTCTTCTATTTCTATCTTCATTTTTAACTTCTGACACTTGGAAACTAGGCAGCTGATTCGATCTTCATCGGAAAGGTTGGGTGCTAATAAATACTGCTCGAGTTTGGACAAACTCGCTTCCAACATAGCAAGCTTTTTCTCCTCCTCGGTCTGATAAGCATACACACCCTCGGGCTTATAATATTCCTCGGGATGATACTGTCGGTATCCCTGATACGGTGTTGAGATGTATGCATCCATCATTTTTTTATTCCAATACTCTGGATTTTCCAAATACACCGCGCACACATCCTCATCATAAGAAGTATGATAACGACCGCAACAGAAACATCGTCCATCCGTCCTTGGCTCATAATACGTATCCTCGTCCCGATCCCATCCATCAGAGTAATAACCATCCTCCACCGTTAGGTCATAATCATCAGCGTATGATGGAGGTGGAAGCTGTGAAACATAAGACACCGGTTTTCCATGTGCCCTCCTGTAGTGGGCCTCGTGGCAACTAATACACGGATGACGTGGACCCCCACATAATTTACATGTAGAAAAGCTGAAATCTGTGTAATGCTCTGTCATCCTGCACAACACAACTCAACTACCAAGTGTAAATCACGAACATCAAAGAAAAATCTTTTTGGGATTTTTAAATTTATTTATTTTTTTAATTTTTTTATTATTTTTTTTACAACCCGTACAGTTTCAACCAGTACCGTTTCGAATCGAACCGTTTCGACGCATCACGTTTCCTCTAAAATACTAGTTCCGCAATTGTTCTAATTGTAAAATCATCATGTGGCCCAACATCTATTTTTATCACATACAACCTCTTAAATCTAATGAAGTATTTTTGTATGATCACAGTTAAATAAAGATGCTTAATTATATTTTAAAAGCATAACTAAAAATTTCATATATCCTTACCCATAAAAGGCACAATATCTACTTGCAGTCTTCTCTCAACTGCAGATCCTAACACAGCACCGGCCGCTAGACCCTGTATCGTTTATCAAAGTCGCCTTCCTGAAAACAGCGTGCTATTAAGGTTACAATATGTCAAAACATTGTTCTAGATAAAATCTCAATAACTATTAACGGACTAGAATGAAACAAATACGGTTAGAGAGCGATTTAGGTCTATTTCGGAAGACTTTGACCCATTTGACAAGTTCCCTTTTCAGCCAAATCCTTTAGCTTAACCCATTTGACCCGTTACACGCTTACACATGAAACATAACCAAATTGACCCATCTGATGTACAATACAATGAAAAACAAATTGATAAGTGAGATGTGCCATACCATAGCTTAAGAGTCATTTGGTCATGATATATAACAAAGCCAAGAACTAGTTGCCAAGATAAGCCTGGGAACAACAGTAGCTGAAAGGCAATTCACTTGAGTAGAGGCGCCATTACTATAATCATCTTTAACAATTTACAATCTCAGATCATCAAATTTAAGTTTCTTTAACCCCAATATAGGTAAATTGGTTTATATAAAAGGCTTACCTGGTTATCAACAAGTCAAGACTAATAAATGGTAAATATTATCATTTAAATATATGTTTAATATATTAGTAAAAAATATATAAAAAGAAAGTTCGTTAAGGCTAGCGAGCCGGCTCGAGCTCGATAAGCGAAGCTCGGACTCGGGCTCGTTACTAAACAAGCTTGGTGTTAGGCTCGGGCTCGAGCTTGTATAAGCTCGGCTCGTTCGAGCTTTTTTTCGAGCCGAGCTCGAGTAGCTCGCGGGTAGCTCGGCTTGTTTGCACCCCTAATCTCCACCTTATGTAAACACACTTTAAATTATATGTAGCAGCCACATCATTATTTCAGCTAATAAAAAGGTAAAACTTAATAAAAAACAGGATCAGTTGTGACAATTCGGTAGTTTCAAATCGACTGCTCTATATATATGAAGCACAAAGCCACAACAAACATATCAAACTGGAACTAGCATACCAGTTCAGCCGTAGATTGTATCTGCCTAGACCACTTGAACCACGCACCCTCGACTCCATCTGGCAGCGCGTAAGGATTAGCGACAGCTGCCTTTTTGTTCCTCTTTAAACCAAACAGCAACAGGAATTTGGAGGCCTCTGGCGTCTCCGATTTTGTTCCAGTAGCACTTCTACTGCTATTGCTGGTTACGCGTTATTAAATGCAGGTTAGGCGTACCGTGGCGGGTAAACCGGCGTCTACTAAACAATATCTACCTACAATTTTACTATTATACCCTTTTAACACAAAACATCTTAACCTTATGTAAACACACTTTAACTTATAAAGTACCAGCCATAGCATTATATCAATTAATCAAAAGGTAAACCTTAATAAAAATTGGATCATTCAAATGTAAAGAAAACACACCTGGATCAGTTCACATATGCTAACGTCAGGCTGGATGCAGACACCTGTTCTGATCAATATTAAGCAGCAAATAATATGTCACAGCATATGAAATATAAGCATTATAGCATGGTAAACAATCCAAGAAACCGACAGTACCAATAATTGTGAAATAACGCCAGAACCACTACATGAAACAATAAATTAAAAGAGGAAATAAAGAAACCAAGTCATTTAGAAAGCAAGGTCCATAACCATACAGTAAAATATCCAAACAAAGAAATAAAAGTCACAATTTTTGAACTTAAAGCAAAAAACAGAAAAACTTCAACTAGTTAATTGCATCCTAAACTCGCTTAGTTACCGGAACCCATCATATCTCTTAGTAAACCCAACCGTATCAGAAGAGGACAACTAAATAGCATCCTTGCTTTTGCTTGGTTGGTTCCCAAGTAATTTAAAGCTCCACGTATTTCATGGGAATCCAAACCCAATGGCTCCAGTGCACTATAAATTTCTTCACCTGTATACTCGCGATGATAAGCTCCTTCAAGTATTTTATTGCCTTCTAAAATAGCATTAGCCACACCGATAACGCCATTCATAATAATAGAGGTTAAATCTTCATCTTGTTGTTCAACTTTTCTTTTTCTACTCTTACATTTCTTTGCACGAGAAGACGTAGGATGTAGCACTTGAATATCATCATCAGTATTGCATTGGCTCTCCAGAACTACATCATTAACAGCGCAGAAGTCATCAACTTCTGGAACTGTTTCTATGTTAACGCTGTCATTTTCTTTCATTCGGGCATTTCGTTCTTTGGTTGTTTCAGCTTGTGCACCGGTTGCCCTATCTTTTGCAAATAGTTGTAGCATTTCATTGAAGTTTGAGACTTTCTTTGTCTTCAATGCCGCAGCATCAGGCTTTGACTATTTAACAAAATTAAGCTAATGAGTATTATAAACGATATTCTAAATACTCAAGTAAATAATTAAAAATAATAGACTTATATTTAGAAGATATCAATTCCCCTTATATCAAGGGCATTCTGTTATATTGTGATATTATTACCTTGTATAGGAGATATTGTACGTTGTATATATTGAATACTGGAATGAGAAGAAGGCATCGATTTAGTCAGAATACCAACTCTTACATGGTATCAATCCTCTCGATCCTCTGACCTATTCATTCTTTCTGCCGTCTCCTCTTTCTCCCTTCTTATCTCACTATATGGAGTCCAAACTTCATCCTGCAGTAACTGTGTCCAATATCAAGAATTTGATTCCCATTACCCTAGAAATGGAAACGGGTCAATACGACTCATGGTGTGAACTCTTCAAGATCCAGTGTCGTGCCTTTCTGGTGATTGACCATCTCTCCCCACGTTCCGACAAAGGCACCTCATCGAAAGACCCCGACAAGGCTCCCTCCAAACATGCAGAAGATTCTTGGGATAGGCTTGACGCCATTGTTCTTCAATGGATATATAGCACTATCTCCAGTGATCTTTTGCACACTATTCTGAAACCTAATAACACCGCCTACGATGCTTGGTCGACACTTGAAGGCATTTTTCAGGACAACAAAAGTTCTCGTGCTATTCTCCTAATGCACAAGTTTTCTAACACAAGGTTGGACGGGTTCCCCAACATGTCTGCTTACTGTCAAGCTTTGAAAGTCTTGGCGGACCAACTTGCCAATGTTGGCGCTCCCGTGGATAACAAACGTCTGGTTCTGCAATTACTTTCTGGTCTTACGGAACAATTCGAAGGTATCTCTACTATCTTGCAACAAAAGGATCCTTTTCCTACTTTTTACGAGGCCCGTTCCCAACTTATTCTGAATGAGACACAAAAGGCAGAAAAAGCGTTGTATGCCTCCCAATCAGCGAGTCACGCGTTAAATGCAACCACTGCCAGATCCGCTACACCACAACAACCCTCGGAGTACTATTCTGAACGTTCCAGGGGTCGGGGCAGGTCTCGTGGAAGGGGACGCGGGCGCGGGAACCCTTCTCGCGGACGTGGCACCAATACCACTCACTCGATGCAACCATATGGTACTCAACAGTACCCTGGGCAACAACATTCAGGCACGTGGGCTCCTCAACAACAGCAGACTCCACCCTTTTGGGCCGGCCCAAACTCTGTGACTCCATGGCAGGCTTGGTCACCACCACCCTGCCCATTTCCCACAGCCCCTCAGCCTGTTCAGCCCTCTGGTGGTAATGGTATCCTTGGGCCCAGGCCCACACAAGCATATACAGCCTCCTATGTTCCAACAGCTCTTCAACAGGCCCTCTACTCACTCAGCATAAATCAACCAGACTACAACTCTGTCATGGACACAGGGGCAACTGATCACATGGGAAACAACACAGGTAATTTTCGTACTTTTGTTAATAATACCACGAATCAAAAAATTATTGTTGGAGATGGCACGACTATTCCGGTTCATGGACACGGTACACAAGTCCTACCACCACCCTTCCCACCCTTTGTTCTTAACCGAGTTCTCTATGCTCCTAAACTTATTAAAAATTTGATATCTGTGCGTCGTTTTACAACCGACAATTCTGTCTCTGTCGAATTTGACCCCTTTGGTTTTTCTGTGAAGGATCTCAAGACCCGGACCCCTATCCTCCGGTGCAACAGCAGCGGTGATTTATACACTCTTTCAGTCGGGCCGCCGCAACATGCACCTTCCACTTTTGCTGCTCTATCTTCTCAGCTTTGGCATCAACGTCTCGGCCACCCGGGACTTAATTTAATGCAAACATTAAAAAAATCTCGTTCCATTGTTTTTGATAAACTCAATAAAAATGTTTGTGAACCTTGTGTCTTTGGTAAAAGCGTGAGACTACCTTTCCATCATTCTAATTCTAGTACCTTGCAGCCCTTTGATATTATACACAGTGACCTCTGGACCTCGCCTGTTTTGAGCTCCGGGGGCCACCGTTATTATGTCTTGTTTTTGGATGATTTTACGAATTTTTTATGGGCATACCCCTTATCTCGAAAATCCCAAGTATATTCTGTGTTTCACACATTCACAAAGCAAATAGAAACTCAATTTCAAAGAAAAATAAAAACGTTCCAATGTGATAATGGAAAAGAATATGTTAACTCTTCGTTTAAACAATTCTTTGATCAAAATGGCATGCTATTTCGTCTATCCTGCCCACATACGTCATCACAAAACGGAAAAGCGGAACGTAAAATTCGATCAATCAACAACATTATCCGCACCCTTCTTGCTCACTCTTCTTTACCAAATAATTTTTGGCATCATGCTTTAGACACCGCCACGTATCTTTTAAACATATTGCCTAGCAAAACTCATCACTACTACACTCCTACCCACCTTCTATACCGACGACAACCGACATACGACCATCTTCGTGTGTTCGGTTGCCTATGCTACCCCCTAATCCCATCCACCAACATCCATAAACTTGAATACCGATCTTCTCCTTGCGTTTTTCTTGGATACCCCACTACTCACCGAGGGTACAAATGCTTTGACATTAAATCAAAACAACTAATCATCTCTCGTCATGTCATATTTGACGAGGAACAATTCCCATTCACTCACATACCCACTTTGAACAATCAGTCCACTTACGACTTTCTCACTAACTCTTTTCCCCTACATTACTGGCCCAATGTCCAACCCACTCCACCCTCCACACATCCGCACCAAACTCAGCCCAACATTGCTTCATCATCCCCCGACTCCTCGGCCCAAGCTCACAATCCCTCAACTCCGCTTCAAGCCCAACCCATTAACTCTTCCCCGGCCCAGACAACAACCCACACCACCTCACCATCGTCTTCCACTACAAGACAATTCACACCGCCCCCGCCAACTACCCAACTCTCGGCCCAACAACCCTCCTTCCCCACCTCAGCCCCTCAAACTGCCACACCCTCCCCACCTTCACACGCTGCTCCCATACACTCTCCTCAGCACTCCCCTATCCCTTCTGTGCCTACTCGGTCTATGAGAACTAGAGCTATGGATGGCATTGTTAAACCCAAGCAATTGTTCAATCTAAACACTAACACCCTTATCCCTATACCGAAAAACCCAACCCTTGCTTTGTCCGTACCGGAATGGCGAGATGCCATGACCAACGAATTTCGTGCTCTTATTAACAATGGTACTTGGGTATTGGTCCCTCGTCACCCACAAATGAACGTTATTCGCAGTATGTGGTTGTTTAAACACAAGTTCAGGTCCGACGGTTCTCTCGAACGTTACAAGGCAAGACTAGTGTGTGATGGGCGATTACAACAAGTTGGCATTGACTGTGGCGACACGTTTAGTCCAGTTGTGAAACCGGCTACCATCAGAACAGTTTTATCCATAGCACTCTCGAAATCATGGTCGGTTCACCAACTCGACGTTACCAACGCCTTTTTACATGGGAATCTCCATGAAACAGTTTATATGCATCAACCCATGGGGTTTCGTGACAAGGCGTTTCCGGATCATGTTTGCTTGCTGAAAAAGTCCCTTTACGGCCTCAAGCAAGCACCGCGTGCTTGGTATCAACGATTCACGGATTACGTTCTTACTTTGGGATTCGTTCAAAGTCGATGTGATGCTTCCCTATTTATTTTGAATCATGGGGGCCTTACCGCGTACCTGCTTCTATACGTGGACGATATCTTACTAGTAACCTCATCCATGGGATTACGTGAGCATTTAATGACGTATTTGTCTCGGGAGTTTGCCATGAAAGATTTAGGTGCTCTCAGTTTTTTCCTCGGCATTTCAGTCTCTCGCCAGAAGGATACGATGTTTTTGTCTCAACAAGGCTACACCAATGATATCATCGATCGTGCCGGAATGCATGATTGCAAGCCGGTAAACACACCCGTTGACACTAATCACAAGTTGAGTGCTACATCTGGAACCGATTTTGATAACCCCACTCTTTATCGAAGCTTGGCGGGTGTATTGCAATACTTAACATTCACCCGCCCGGACAATACCAGCTCTTACAAAAAAAAAACTTACTTCTATTAATTTATCCCAGACTTCATCCTCGGCTTCAATTAATTGAGTTTCTGAATTCCATGAGAATCCACTCAAGGACGTTCCACGAAACATGTCGTACCATTGGGAAAAATGCTCTTTCAATGTTTTTAAACGGTTCTTCAAATGTTTTTTGGTCAATTCAATTTGAAGCTTTGTGTTCAGCTCCTCAATCATATTGTTGTATGCTTGTGAAGTAAAACTGCCATTAATCCTATTGCCATTATCCTGTTGCGCTATCATGGATTGTATGAATATATTATCCATACTTTCCGTCCACTTTATTTGTTCCTTCTTTCCGGTGGCTTCGTGTTTGCTCATGATAACTTTCTACATGGTAATACATAAATAAATTCAAATGTGTACTTATGTAAATGGTTGCTTATGTTAAATAAAATTACTATACGCACATGCTAATAAAAAAGAACAAAGTTACCAATTCATTGAAACCATAACAGTCAATACAAAATCGAAATGAAATACTATAATGTACTATTCTAAAACTACTTTGACATATCTATTTCATTGTTTGGATAAGTCAAATAGTTAGTCCACATTTCATTTGCAATTGAGTTCCTTAGTTGTTCAGATCTCGTACTACCCTCACGTATATCTCTTGTAATTTGACTTTCTTCCTCTTGTGGTCCATCTAACACCTCTTGTATGACCTCATCTTCAAGATCCTTGTCACGATCTTCCTCTAGTAAAAAGTTGTGTAAAATACAACATGCCAAAAAGATGCCAGACTGTGTTTCGCACGAGTAAAATGGTTCCGCTGTACTTCTAATAATAGGAAACCTCTTTTTTAGGACACCAAATGCTCGTTCAATTGCGTTGCGTAATGATGCATGACGAAGGTTAAACAACTCCTTTGCATTCTCAGGGGCACGCGTTGATGGAGGGTGTGAAACCCGGGTGTTAAAGTGCTTATATTACGCGTGTTATTGTGTTTTAAGCGAGTATGTACGTTGAATACAGTAACTACGAGAATTTGGTGTTTTGCAGGTAAAGTACGTAATTCGGTGCATTTACGAGGGTTAAAGATGAAAGTGTGAGCATAGGATGTGATGTTGCAGTTCAAGAATGAGTTTTGAAGCTTACTCGGGTGATATAAAGGCTCACGAGTGGAAGAAGTGTTAAAAAGTGGAGTTTGGGGACCAATTTGGTATATTCTGAAAGTTATGTGGAGTTTATATGCGCAAGAATCAAAGAGTACAAGGGTTCTTTTGTAATTGTTAAAAGCTATGCATGATGAAGAATAGAGGAGGAGGTGTCACGATTGTAGGCTACGAGAGTTTGTTCGTAGCTTACGATTTGTTGGTGTTTCATGATTGTGGGAACAGAAAATGTAAATCGTAGCCTACGGGTTATGTTTCGTGGGTTACGAGTGGATGTTTAAAGGAAAGGGAAGGAACAGAGATTTGAAACCGTAAGCTACGGTTTTAAATCTCTGTTCCTAATGAGCGGCTAGTCTTTTATGGTTTCCTCCGGATGGAGGGTTTTTGTAAGTTAATGAATATTATGTGTTGATACAATTGTTTTACCTGGTGATCTAAGCATTCGATGCTTTTCACCATTGATTTGATTTCTTGATTGTAAACAGTTACGTTTATTTAAACCTTAATTTCTAAGCATTCAGTTCCCGAGAGTTCTAGTAATTGGGATATATTTGACATGGGGTTAGGGTTTGTAAATTGTAATTGATAATCATTCGATAACCTCCCGTTATGTATTGACCGGAGTACTTAGTCGTTGATTATCACAATTAGTTAATCAGGTTTAACACCTATGTCTATGTAGGTAACGATCAAACACATAGTTGAAGTTAACTGAAAAACCTGAAATCTGGAGGAACCATCTTTTCTCCCATTGCTTTAAACCACAATTTTTGTTCGTTAATTTAGCTATTTCTCACAATCAATCCACAACTGAGTTTTGTTTTTTTTTTAGTAGTTAATTAAAACTTAGCATTACGACACTTTCCACAATCCTCCTCTGGTTCGATATCCGACTTACTCTAGCTACTAGTTTATTTCGGTTTTTGCATGTCACTAACGACAGACATCAAAATGGCGCCGTTGCCGGGGAGGCGTGCGCAAAGTGTTTAGTGTTAAGTTTTTAGTAAAATAGATAAAAAAAAATTCAAAAAAAAAAAATCTAAAAATAGTATCTTATTCGTCACATATTCCACTATTTGCTTTTACCTTGGGTATACTAGTTTTGTCTGTGCAGATTTATTGCAGATCTTATTATGGAAAGTGCTTACTGGTCATGCCGAGGTTGTGGTAGTCCATGTCACACGCGTGACGATTGTCCTGTGTTCCGGAAAATGTGTGAGGACGAACAAAGGAGAGCAGATGAGTTGGATTTTTATTCTGATGATGATGTCCATCCATACTATTCTTATTCTGATTCGCAGCGAGTTGCATATGATTACCAATCGTATACAAATTATTGTTATGATGAGCAGACATGGTATGAGAGTAGCTATGATCCGGGGATGGTACAAAGCGTGAGTTACCAAGAGGAGTATGACCATTGTTATAATGAATACTCTCAATTTTCTTATGAAGACCATCCGGTACACTATCAGGATGCCTATCATACCCAGTATACAGTTGATCAGGGTGAGTCTGAATGTGCACCACAGTCAGATAGTTACTATCAATCACCCGAATTTAGAAGTCTTATGGAATATAGAAGACAAAGAGAGCTGGCATACATTGAAGAGCAATTGGCGAAACCTGACTTGTCAAGAGAGGACCAGTTGGAGATGTGGATTACGAAGTATAACCTTTTGATGGTTGAAGTGAAGGATGATGGGCCAAGAATGACTCCAATGGAAAAATGCCAAGCCAGGGATAGATGGGTGTCTCTACAGATGTCTTATTCTCAAGTAAGGGATGAGGTTGTGGAGGTTAATACCACACCGGTGATTCCCCCAATTGCTGAACAGTCAGATGTGGAGAAAATTGTTGAAGGTGATGAGGTGAAAGAAGACATTCCACAAAATAAGTGTGGGGATGCACATATAGAGATGAAGAAGGTGGCGGTGAAGGACATCGGGCGGATCATCATAAAGTGGTTGTGCAACAATCCAACTTATCTGCTGATATTGAATAAAAAGAAACGCTTATGGAGAGTAAACTATCGAGTGTATGTTGGGAACTCGGTAGGAAAGTGTGGATTGAGGCTGGATTGCAGTGCTTCAGTGGACATTTTGATCAAAATTAGACCCTGCTGGATCAGTGATGTCAGGTACCGTGCATTCATGGGAAATGCAAGGGGTAAGTGTGCATTGAGACCACCGTAGCGCATATCAGGTACGGTCTGGCTGAAGACCTTTAAACTTAGCGCTCTCGGGAGGCAGCCCGAGGATGTAGAGTATTGTATTGTATTTTGTTTTGGTTTCGTTTTGGTGTGTTTGTGTTTTGACAGGATTATATTCTATCTCCACAGATGCAATAATTCAAGTGTGGGGATGTTTTGCAACATCCCTAGTGAGATATCAGAGAATCCAAGAGGAGTTTGTGCCCTTGTCTGAACACATCAGCTGCACCGCTACAGACACTTGCTGATTGAATTATCAGGTTCATGTGTCTCTCTATCCTTTTGTTTTTATTTTTATTTGTACATTTGGTGGTGTGAATCTTTGTGTTGGGAATGGTTTTATGTGTCGAGTTATCTAGTATTAGCCGTTCATGGTTTGCGGGTGGTATCTCTCGAGTTTAGAGTATAAATTGCACCATACATTGGGGACAATGTATCCCAAGTGTGGGGATGCGGTAACTCGAGAGAGGGTTGGTAAGATTGTTGATCTTAAACGCTTGAAGAGTTGAATTTGATGAAAACTGAAAAAAAAATTAAAAACTTTTCAGTCTCAAGTATGCTTGAACTACATGAAAACCAACATTTTCAATCGCTAAGGGGTTCCTTGCTGATATTAAACTAACTTAGATCCCTAGTCATGGTTGTCCCTTTAAGTTTCATGAGAGTAGGTTTGACAAGTGTTTTTATAGAAAATGGTTGAAAAGAGATGTCTATCTAGGGGTAACATGTTTTAATTGCATATGCTACATGTCGTCAACCTTTTTACATTTTCTTGGTGAGATCTTAAGCCTGCAAACGAATAGGATACATTATATTATGAATTCATTTGTTGAGTGCAGGCGACGTGTTATTCTGTGTTAGAACTTGTGTGATTCGATGCATGCTAAGACTGTGGGTTTGACATGTGCACATGTGTGATAAAGGCAGTAGGATTTCCTGTCACACCCTTTTGTGTTTGTGTTTCTTCGGTGTTATTCAGCAATTTCCCTTAGTAGCCCTGTTGAGCCTAATTACCTTTCGTTTGTTCGCCCATTGTCTATTGTGAAAAAAAAACCTACCGTGATGATACTGTTATGAAAAAAAAAACAAGAAGAAAATCTGAAAAAGAAAAAAAATGAGAAAAAAGAAGAAAAGGACAAAAATAGAAGTGTATGAATATCGTCTATGTTTTTGGGTAGAAACCAACCCAAAAGTATACGTTGTGTGTGAATAAAGTTGTCATGGTTTGGTATCTTCATTTGTGTTCGCCAAATAAACATAAAAAATCCAAAAATATATCCCTACCTTTACCCTTAACCCAAAACCCGAAAGTCCTTTAGATATGTGTTACGTTATTTGATACGGTGGAGGTGTGATTGCTATACAAGCTTATGATCACAAAGTAGCATATTTGGTTTTGAGCGAAAAATATGCTAGCATATTACACGCTAGTCTTGATTAAACCGAGAGGAATGTTTATTGTGAGGGGCGTGTGGCATGTGTGTAGTATCATAAGCATGTTAGTTTTAGTTTGGCAAGTCTTAAGTTGTTTTAAATGCGTATCACTTATTTGTCAGATTGTCAATCTCGATTGTGTCAGTCTATGGAACGGGTATGACTTGGGATCTTAAATTGTTAATTCGGTAAGGCATTTAATGGTGATTTGTTAATAAGGTGAGTAATGTTTGTAAAGGTTGCTTGAGGACAATCAAGGATAAGTGTGGGGATATGATGGAGGGTGTGAAACCCGGGTGTTAAAGTGCTTATATTACGCGTGTTATTGTGTTTTAAGCGAGTATGTACGTTGAATACAGTAACTACGAGAATTTGGTGTTTTGCAGGTAAAGTACGTAATTCGGTGCATTTACGAGGGTTAAAGATGAAAGTGTGAGCATTGTTGTGAATGATAATCAAAGAACTGAATTTTATTGATAATTCTTGTATCAAAACCTAGAAAACAAGCCTTTATTTATAGGCATTACAAGAGTAAATAAAAAGGAAATAAAATATTTAAATATAGAGACGATGTCGAGAATCCGTTATTTTTCTAAACTATTTTTTTCTTTTCCTAACACTCCCCCTCAAGTTGAATTGTGGGATTGCCACGATTCAACTTGGATTGGTTTTGATTTTGGGTTTTGATTTTTGGTTTTTGGTTTTTGGTTTGGCTACCGTCTCCTTGACTTGGTAGTTTGAGCTATTGAGTTACCGCCTTTAGACATGATAACTTTTGGATTTGGTTTCCCCTCAAGCTGAAAAAATTCAACTTGGCCATTTGGGTCTTGGCATTGGTTTTGATTTGGGATTTTGGGTTTCTGGTTTTTGGTTTTTTGTTTTGGGGTTTTGGTTTTTGGGTTTTGGTTTTTTTTTTTGGGGTTTTGGTTTTGGGTTTTGATTTTTTTGGGTTTTGGTTTTTTTTGGTTTTTGTTTGAAGACACCGTAGTTAGACATGGTGCCTTGGCTTTGGTTTGGAGCCACCGTCGGTAGACATGGTGACTTGGTTTTGGTTTGGAGATTTTTGAGCTTTATTTTTTTTGAGCGGAAACGTTATTTTTTCATAACAACCTGTCTTCATCTTGTTTGGATCCACCATAGGTACTGCATTTGTCTTTTCCCATTTGCCTTTTTTTCTGTTTCTACACCTGCTCCATGACCCCTTTTAAATCTTTATCCTCACCAAAAAGAGATTCTCTTTTTTTCCTTTTGATAAAATTGAAACCTTCAATTATTCTCCACCACAAACCTAGTTTCCCAAAAAACAAAATCTGATCTGATCGATTCACAGCGGATTTAAGATCTTCACCCAACGTTACTTCTAGGGTTTAGGATCTTCACAGTGGATTTAAGATCTTCACAGCGGAAACTATTTCTAGGGTTTATAAACACCAGATCTTCACCCAACGTTACTTCCTCCGGCGGCTGGTTGCGGTTTGCGAAAGAATCGGAAGGGTTTGTGATGATAACGAGGATAGTCGGTTCCGGCGGTCGATGTTTGTTCAAACGTCTCTAGCCGGTAATGGAGGTTGTTGGCGGCGGAGATGAGCGGCCGGTTGCTGACAAGATGAACGCGACGGCTGTTGATGTCGGCGTCTGCTATTGTTGTTGTTTTGATGCGGACAGGTTTGATTTTTCGGGCTTTGATTTTGATTTGATTATCAGGGTTTTGTTTTGGTTTGGGTTGGATTGGCTGGGGTTGATTGTAGATGATGAGCAACGTGTTTTAGAATCAGAAACACTGCTCTGATACCATGTTGTGAATGATAATCAAAGAACTGAATTTTATTGATAATTCTTGTATCAAAACCTAGAAAACAAGCCTTTATTTATAGGCATTACAAGAGTAAATAAAAAGGAAATAAAATATTTAAATATAGAGACGATGTCGAGAATCCGTTATTTTTCTAAACTATTTTTTTCTTTTCCTAACAAGCATAGGATGTGATGTTGCAGTTCAAGAATGAGTTTTGAAGCTTACTCGGGTGATATAAAGGCTCACGAGTGGAAGAAGTGTTAAAAAGTGGAGTTTGGGGACCAATTTGGTATATTCTGAAAGTTATGTGGAGTTTATATGCGCAAGAATCAAAGAGTACAAGGGTTCTTTTGTAATTGTTAAAAGCTATGCATGATGAAGAATAGAGGAGGAGGTGTCACGATTGTAGGCTACGAGAGTTTGTTCGTAGCTTACGATTTGTTGGTGTTTCATGATTGTGGGAACAGAAAATGTAAATCGTAGCCTACGGGTTATGTTTCGTGGGTTACGAGTGGATGTTTAAAGGAAAGGGAAGGAACAGAGATTTGAAACCGTAAGCTACGGTTTTAACTCGTAGCTTACGAGAACATTGATTGGGACGGCACATGTGAAGAATAAATCAACAATATCAAATCATCATTTGGTCTTTGGTTTTTCATTGGGCCGATAACAATTAGGGGGCTTGACTTTTATGTGGACAACGGAAAAAAAAAGAATCATCATCTTCAATACAGAAGAGGCAGCCGCCACTTTTGGAGATCATCTAGCAATTTCCATCATAATCATCATCATCTTTGACGGCAACAAGAAAGTCAAGGCACGCGTGGAGTATTCTTTCAAATGATACCTAACACCTCTATATGGTGCCATTAGGGTACTCGTGTGAGGTAAACCCGCGTCTACTAAACAATATCTACCTATAAACAACTTGTAATTAGTATTAGAATACATTATTAAACAATTTAAGAGAATTTGGTAGAACAAATTACCAGTTGGAATTACTAGTTTATCATCTCTAGTAAGCGCATTCTTTATAATTCTTGAGTCTGATGCTGTACCCTCCCATCCAGTTAGCACATACGTAAACTTTAAATCAAATGTACAAGCAGCCAATACATTTGTTGTCGGGTATCCCTTACGACCACGATATCTAGGGGCATCCTTATTAGGTACTTTGACGCGAACATGTGTTCCATCAATTGCACCGATACAGTCCTTAAAAAAAGGATAAAATCTCTTTTTTTCTTGAATTTCTTTTGGGACAATATCACCTTTAGGTTGTTGAATATAACGACCTTCTAGTGATATAATCGCTCGCAAAACTCTATGGAAGCACCGACTAGTTGTTGACCCAGAACGACGGTATAGCCACGAGGTAAACCGATTTCTCAAATCATTGCCTACAATATGCAAAAATGTGGCAACATGCTCTTCAACGGACATGCGTTGAGTAGCTCGAAGTCCACCATCACACTTTAAAATACTGCACAATGTCATAAAAGCTTTCCCACTCATGCGGATAAGCTCACGACATTTACCGCCGTTTGAAAGGTCGTGTAACATCTCTTCTCGCACATATCGTCGTTGTAAAATTTCATCATTAGTAGGTAAATTAGCACGACTTCTGGTTGACAATCTACGTAGTGCAACGAAAGCCACCAGAAAGCAAATCAGGTTAGCTGCTTGCAGTTGTCTAGCTCGCACAAGTTCAGCTGCCTCGCGTATCTGATTATCCATTGTAAACTTACTTGCAGTTGAAAATTGTTATTAGATTAGAAAATTGTTAGTTAAAACTTTACGTTCTTGTTCTGTAAAATTATTGTAGGGTGCACTGACATGTTTTTTAATTAATGCTTGTGTCTATTAGAGTTAGTAAATCAAATAAGAGTAAACTAGAAACTAAGGTTGAGGAGAATTCAATTTTGTGGTATTCTAGTCAACAAAATACGACCTAAACCAACTATTAGCGTATTAGGTCAGATCTGACTCAACTTAAAGTCAAAACATCTAACACTTGACTATAACTAAGTAGATATGGTGACAATAAAGATGATAAGATCAGATAACTTCAATCATTAACAGGGGAATTGCTAAACAAAACTCAAAGAGAACTAACCAGATACATACACGATCTCATTTTTTGTCTAAACTAATTAGATAACATGACAGTAAAGGTGATCAGATCAGATAACTATAACCTCAATCAGTAACAGAGCAATATTCAAAGGAAACTTAAAGAGAACTTTCCGGATACATACACCATCTTATTTTTTTTTTATCAAAATAGCCGAATATTATAATTATAAATTTATAACCAGCAATTCTTCAATTAATTATCTCAAATTTTACATACAAACGAAACTGAAACTGAACTAAGTGCAGGGTCAGGCCTCCTTCATACATACATACATACATACAGTTCTCAAACGGCAAATTCAGGTCTATGCTTCAAAGTTTTAGCAATAAACAATCAAAGCAATCTAAGTTAATCAAACATAAACAACTCAAGAAGCCAAAACCCTAACTGGACACATTAATTTAATCAAAATTTTAGATAAAAAGACCACGCAAAGGAGATTGGCCGCTCAAAATTGGATGTGAAATAGGAACGTGATCTTACCTGGAAGATGAACTGCTGATTGCTGAGGAGAGCAGGTACAGAAACAATGATCGACAGTTTTTCAATTGAGGGATAGATGATGGAAGGTGGATTGATGATTTGGCGGGATGTGGGAGATATACCCGCCATATCTCTTACGAGGGTAAAATTGGAAGAAAATTAGGAACGTGATGTTTACCTCTTCTTTTCTCTGAGAATCATTCCGATTTGGGAAGAAATATATAAGAAACAAAAAACCTCCTCATTCTCTTCTCCTCTCCCCCTTTCTCCTCATATAAAAATCTCTGGAACATGATTGCTATCCTCTTTCTTTCCAATTCCATTCTCTTCTCTATTTAAGTGAGACTCTGTTAGTATGATATTCGACTTGAAAGGTACATTAACTTTTGGCCTATATGGTTTTAAACAATTCGGTTTATCGGATTTTTTTTTTTTTTTTTTGGTTTTGAAAGCAAGATAAAAATTACGGTTATTTACCTACATAACCATCTTCAGCGGTGGATTTAGGTAGAGGGCTAGGTGGGCAGGGTGCACCTCTTGAAAAAACAATTTTAGTGTATTTTATAAAGATGGCAATATCAGGTGTATTAGTTATTGGAGTCTCATACCTGATTGTAAAATCATTTCTCATAGTCATATGCAGTCAAATACACCGACACGTAAGGTATTTGTCGGATAATTAACCATATCGTATTGGGCATGTCTGTGAGTATCAAGTATACATATTAGTTTATTAAAAAAAATCCTATTAAGATTTTCGGATACAATTTTTTTCAATTATAACTTTTGTATAATTTTATGTTTTTAACTACAATAAATTAAAATATCATATATTACATGCATATCATCATCATCATCATCATAAAATATCTTTAGATTTAAAATTCATTATTATCTAATTCTCAAAATATAATTTGATACTGTGGCGTATGAATATAAATAATATCATCAATAATACATATCCTAAAAGTAAAATTCACATTATATCTCATGAAACTACTAGAATGAAGCATGACTAGACAAGGGTTAAGTGAAAATAAAATTAAATATTTTCGGGTATGAAACTACTAGAATGAAGCATGACTAGACAAGGGTTAAGTGAAAATAAAATTAAATATTTTCGGGTATATGGTTCGGAAAATCAGTATACGGTTTCGAATAGTATGCCCGGGCATCACCTAGTCCCATTAGTGTCTCATACCTTTAGAAATATTTATTTTTTCCATCCCATACCCAGATACCCGTCCCCGGATGTTTCAAATATTCATGTTTGGCTTACAGTTTTTACACTAGTGTACCCACTAAATAAAACACCATTAATTTGTATTGAGGTGTAGACAAAAGTGTGAGATATTGAAGAATTTAATGATTCATTAAATAATTCAGTTTCAAGTTTCTTTTCCATAATAAAGCCATGAACCAAAACACTTGAACCAAATCACCCTCTCTTTGATTTTATAAACAGCAGCATCTAAAGCCATCATTTATGCAGTTCTCTTTAGCAACTTTGGCAATCCTCTTGCTTTTTGCCCCGTTTAACGGTATTTTTGGACCGCCTTTCGTTTAGATCAATATGTAGTTGTTAATTTATCCGAGGTCAAACAGGTTCTTTTTTCAATTTGAATTTGGATTCTGATGTTGTTTTCCTTAAACTCACAATAACGTTCCTCGGTATGTCGGATTTTGTAGTATGTGTTTTGACGTATATGTTAAAAAAAAATTGCAAATTAGTGATTTTGGTGCCCATCATATCTATGTTTGACCTTCAAAGTCAACTTATAGGCTAAAGGGTTTATATACATTATTGGCTTATGGTCACTGCAAGCTGACTTTTAAAGTCAACATGTCACTTTTCAAAGTCACACTTTTAAAAATAGAAGATTTAAAGAATCTGTATCAACTTTACAGACTAAGTGACTAATTCTTGGCTTTCTTATTTAATTTGTGGGCTGCCACTACTATCCTAGTAGACTTTTTAAAGTCAAACACATAATTACAAATTCAATGGGGTTTACCTACATTTGATGATCAATCAGGTGAGAGTTGCAAGATGGCCTTGGTATGTAAGGATGAACAAGTCTATAAGGCGCCTTCTACGTGTTTGCCAACTCAGTGTGATAATACGTGTGCAAAGTTGCACAAAGACGGATGGGGAAAATGTCACGATCACAATAAGAATGTTTGTGAGTGTTTCTATGTTTGCTATAAAGACCTTGCACTTCCCAACTGTCCCGACGTGAATGAGGTTGGACTTAAAAATTCGACTTTGGTCTCTCGTATGTCAACATCTTCGTAAAAAAATGATATGACTTACCTTGTTAGTCGCTCTTTGAAGTTTGCGTGATAGAGTTTTCTTATTTGTTTGTGATTAAGTTGTGCTCCAATCAACGATTAAAATCTTATTCAACTTTGATCAATATTGTTATGTTATTAACTAAACATTGGACGTTGTATATGATCATTTGGTCCAATTTTTGGCTTGTAGTAGGAAAAGCTAGATACGAATAAATAAACGTTTTGGGTAAACCTTAATGGGGTAAATTATGTTGATTTACTTTTTTTTTTGAATGGCAAAGGTTACATTACTACTACTTGTAAACTAGACCAATAAATACTAAACTACATTCCATGTCAGGATTTGAACCTGGTCTTTTCTCCAATAGGCAAGAGCCTCTACCACCCAGCTATAGTTGGAATGGCATGTTGATTTACTTAAAAACCTTTCAATAACAATTTGATCTCAAACAATAAACGCATGAAACTTAGGGAACAAACTTAAAACACGTTTACAAAAATGATGACTTTTGTGCTGTCACACCCTGACCAGCAGCGAAAGTAAAAAAAGGTGCAACAGACACCTCTGGTATAAACCTCGTTGTTTATAAAGAGACATAAACACACTAATGTACATCATATTACATTATTTTAAAAGTCGGTTACACACGATATATAGAGTAACACGAACAAGTTCCCGTGAACTTCTTTATTTTCTACTACTATTTTTGCCTCTATCTACAATAATATCCGAACAATAAAACTTGACCACCTAGCATGTTCACACCTTATTCTTCCTTAGGTTTAACTAAAAAGCATGTTACAACGGTCAATTACAAATAGTTGGTGAGTTTCACCGGTTTTATTCGTATCAATTTAGTGTGTACGTAAATTGGATTTAACAAATGTGATGTAATTATACTAAGCTCACAAGTGAAACCTCGACAATTCAGCCATATACCCGTGGCCCACATAAACCACGTCAACATTCCCGCCCCATATAGCTATGTCTAGCACCCCATGGCGTGTGTAAAGTATGTGCATGGACATTTGCAATTGTAGTAGAACCCATAGCATCCATGCCAGTTCAATTGAGTTTGTAAGACCAATAGTACTATTCCCATATCCACCAGCCTATAGTTGATCACTTGTGTTTGTGGGGACTTTTCGTGTGTTAGTGCTAACTCAGATAATTCACATCAAATCACGTTTTCATGTGCAAGTGTGTACGGGAATTAAACATGCTTTTCACCCCAAGTAAAACAGTTAGAAAAAGGGGCAGTTAGAAAAAGGGAAAAAGGGGCACTGAAACTCACTAAGGATAAAATTAGTTTCGTCCTATTATCAATATTATACGGTTAATTACCGAAAACAATTATAGGATCGGTAATTATTATATACGAAGCTCGGATGTGGATATAATTAAGCAGACATAACAACTTGTCCTTAGGCAATTGTGTGCCTCGCACAGGGCTTTGAAAGACTACTTGTGACATAATACAATTATTTATATAAAAATAAGATAATAATATGATGGTTAATTCTATGTACCTTCTATGCTACTATCTAAAAGATTTGAGGAGGGGATCTAAATTTACTTCAAATTTTAAGACGCCTAAGACAAATTATACTATGTAGGGTACAACTTATCGGTATATAAAATGCATATCTTTTCCGTTTCACCCATTACTTGCTTTTTAATTCGCCCAATTAAAGAAAACATTAAAAACTTAATGCATTTACAATGACTACTCTAAAAGTTAAAATTTACTGTAAGAACCAGTAATGTTTCTAAAAAGTTATAAAATTGTTAAAATAGTTTGTAAAAAATGTAGATTTATTATTTCACCATTAATAATTTTAGGGAAATTGGTTTGTAATAATCCCACCTAGAGCTTATTGGCCATTAATAATCTCATCTCAGAATATTCCCCCCACCAGTCCCACCTTTCACATATTTTTCCTACAATGGTCCCCCGTTAAAAAAACTTAACGGAGTTAAGCTTTTTTCCAAATTACAAACATATTTTTAGGGCTTTTGATTAGAACGACGATACGCGTCCATTGATGTAAAACTTGTCTCGAAACGGTGCTCCAAACGATGAAAACGGCGCTTCAATTCGGGTGTTTAAATTTCCAATTAATTAAAATCAAGTCACTTGGAGCACCATTTCGAAGTAAATTTTACATCAATGGACTCGTATCATCGTTCTGATCAAAAGCCCTAAAAAATCTGTTTGTAGTTTGAAAAAAAGCTTAACTCCGTTAAGTTTTTTTAACGGGGGACCATTGTAGGAAAAATAGATGAAAGGTGAGACTGGTGTGAGGAATATTCTGAGGTGGGATTATTAATGGTTAATAAGGTCTAGGTAGCATTATTACAGGCTAATTACCCATAATTTTAAAAACGATAACAATACAAAAATGCGTTAGTGGAACAAATAAGCCCGTCATACGTTACTATGCAAACTTTTGTTGGAAATTCTAAATTTTCCATCATTATACCCATGGCCATCTTTGGCCCAAACCTCAAAACTCTCCACCGCAGTAAAACCCCTATCTTCTCTCTACCCCTCTCCGGTGACACATCACCGGCGGCAAAACCCTAGGTTTTCCCATCACAAGCGAGCAAATGCAGACTCAATTCACTTCATAACAGCATAAATTGCCAGCTAATACACACGTCATGAATGGTCCGACTGTAGGTACTACAATCTTACCCTCTCGTTCGCATTCAGATTACTCATTTACACGCAGCTTTATGGTTTACTGATTTGAAGTTTTGTTGGGGGGTGTGAAGATCCGTTGCAGGGGGGTTTTCCGGAAGTGATAGATACGTATTTGGAATATGGTGTCATGAAATGCATTGCCTTTAATCGCCGTGGTACTCTTCTAGCAGGTAATCATCATCATCCATAGTGTTCTAAAAGGTTTCCCTGTGTTATTTAAATGCCCAATTATTATAAATAAATAAATAACGTGTGTTTTCCTCAAATTATTAATCAAGTGTAGCTTAGGGCATATATGTGAAGTGTATATGCTTTTAAAGGAGATGTGCATTTCATATTTTCATAAGATATGCATGATGGAAAATGTATTTAGGGACTTGCTTTTAAATAGCGATAGCCGAAGTGGCGTCTATGAGAATTCATGTACCCTCTGTTCGAGCTCGAAAAAATGTGCCCTTCCGTAATGTTTTATTATTATTATTTTTTTAAAATCAAATGGGTATTGGGCTCACTAAACCTAATGTCAATGGGCTAACTTCTAAACCATAAAAATTGTTTTGTAAATGGGCCTATCTTGGAGTTAGTATAGGGATACTATTTAAAAAAAAATTAACATATATATATCGGATTTTTTTTTAAAAAACACGCGCCCCTCGAAATCACGGGCACTGTGCGGTGGTCCTCCCCGCACACCCTCATCACCGCCTCTGGATAGGCGCACAAAAGCGACGAGGTCTAACCCGAGGCGCGAAGCGCAAAAGTGGTGGGCTTTTTGTACCCAAGACGCAA
Organism: Helianthus annuus; assembly: GCF_002127325.2. Taxonomy (NCBI): domain Eukaryota; kingdom Viridiplantae; phylum Streptophyta; class Magnoliopsida; order Asterales; family Asteraceae; genus Helianthus; species Helianthus annuus. Next base: position 128,445,931 of record NC_035446.2, on the reverse strand, counting down.
GGAGATTATACAAATATTTTATATATCCCATAGGTTTTTAGCATCCCTTATCCAAAATATAGCTAAGATTTATATATGATTTTACCTACATGTACAAGCCAAAAAACCTATAGTAAAACACTTCGATACATAAAAACACCCAAAGTACACAAGGCGCGTGCCTCAGATCCTAAGAAAACCAAATTTGCGCTCTTCTTGCGCTTTGTGGAAAAGGCGTGCCGCAGTGCGCCTCGCGCCTCAGGCATGCTTTTTTAAAACCCAGAGTAGGGATAGTAACTCCCAAGTAATTTGGCCCTACAAATGTAAAAGAAATGAGGTTTTTAGGGAAAGATTTGGGTTGCTAGCATATCAGATAAGATAAGGGAAGGGAAAGGAGGTTAAGATGGTTTGGGCATGTCAGGAGGAGGCAGGCGACTGATACCGTTAGAACTGTGGAAACTCTCACTGTTGAGGGGAGAAGGAGTAGAGGGAGGCCTAAACTTACTTGGGACGAGCGAATTAGGAATGATTTATTAGAATTGCATCTCTTTGAGGACATGGTCGAGGATAGGAGTTCATGGAGACGTAGGATTAAGGACAAGGATTTTTAGGTAGATGATTTGGTGTTGTTCTAGGTTTTTGCTTAGTAGCTTAACTTTTTTTTTTAATTTATTTCGATGACCTTTGCATGTGGTGCGTTACTTGTCTATATCATGTGTTTTATATCCTATAGTGGTGTTTTACTTGTCTATTATCATGTGTTTTTTTCTAGTGGCTATGTGTGTTTTACTTTGACTTATATGAATATACGTGACTTCAGAGCTAGGGGTCTCACTGGAAGCAACCTCTTTATCCCTCGGGATAGAGGTAAGGCTTGCGGCTTGCCTACATCTCACCCTCCCCAGACCCCACCAATAGCTTGGCTACGTGAACCCTTTTTCACCCATTACCCAACCCGCATGACCTTATTAATTTTTATTATTATCAATTTGTTTATGGTATTTATTTTCCTTTTCAGCTGGGTGCTCTGATGGCAGGTGTGTTGTATGGGATTTCCAGACCAGAGGAATCGCTAAGGAACTTAAGAACAATGACCGTGTTGCTGCCATAACTAGCGTTTGCTGGTCAAAAACTGGTCATCACATACTTGTATCAGCTTCCGACAATTCTTTGACTCTTTGGAATGTTTCAAAGGGTGAAAAGGTCTTTCAAACATTACTACAACAAACTCACTTACAAGCCCGCCTACATCCTGGCGGCAGCGGTGGTTCCTCGCCACCATCTCTTTGCCTAGTCACTTCATCCTCTTCCGCTCCTTTTATACTCGATTTCCGTACCCACATTACAACCGTGCTTCCGATATCATCACCCGATAACGCCACACACAACGTTTCAGATGGATCTTACAATTATACCACTACCGAAGCTTGCTTTAACAAGTCTGGGGATCTGGTTTATTTAGGAAATTCAATAGGGGAAATTCTGATAATCGATTATAAAAACAACAAGGTTTGTGGTATCGTTCAAATTCCGGGTGGTGCGGCAATAAAGAATATAGTATTCAGCAGGAATGGGCAACACGTTCTTACGAATTCGAGTGATCGTATTATTAGGGTTTATGAGAACCTTTTGCCCTTGAAAGATGCACACAAATTTTTTGTTGGAAATGAATCTGTTGGATTAAAGTGTTTATCACTTCTTCGGGAGTTTCAAGATTCCGTAACAAAAGTGCATTGGAAAGCACCATGTTTTAGCGGTGATGGTGAGTGGGTTGTTGGCGGTTCCGCTAGTAAAGGAGAGCATAAGATATACGTATGGGATCGGGACGGGCTTCTTGTGAAACTACTTGACGGTCCGAAGGAAGCTTTAGTGGATTTGGCGTGGCACCCTGCTAAACCAATTGTTGTTTCGGTGTCGTTTACGGGTTTAGTTTACATTTGGGTAAAAGATTATACGGAAAATTGGAGTGTGTTTGCTCCGGATTTCAGGGAACTTGATGAAAACGAGGAGTACGTGGAACAAGAAGACGAATTTGATTTGATGCCTGAAACTGAGAAGGTAAAGTTCCTAAATCTGAACTAGCGAAACTAGGGGTGTTCATCGAATCCAATAACGAATTTTTGAATTCCTCGAATCAAATTTTTCGAATAATTTTTCTTTTTGCTGGAATTCGAATTCGATTAAAAACTGGCCAATTCAATCCGAATTAAAACGCCAATTCGAATCGAATTTGGATAAATTCGAATAACTTCGTTTTGATTCAAATTCATTTAAAATATGAAAATTCATCATGGGCTATTTGGGCTTGGTGATGGGCTCTTTTCGGACTTAGATTAAATTTATAGATTGGTTTGTACTATAGCCCAAATTAAAGTTATATATGTATATTATATATAAATATAATAAATGAACATGTATAACTTGAATTCGAATTTCGAATCAAATCAAATCAAATTTAAAATTATAATTTCGTATTCGATTTACTGGACTCGAATTCGAATTCGAATTCTTGATAATCGAATCGATTTGAGTTGAATTTCAAATTTTTCGAATCCGAATCGAATTCTGAACACCCCTAAGCGAAATGTAGGAGTTATCAAATGAGGTAAATTGTGTAAAAGAAACACTCTCTACATCATAAGTTCTAACTTCGTTAACTATTTCAGGTTAAAGGATCATGCTTAAATGAAGATGATGAAGTTGATATTATTACAGTTGAGAAGGAATCAACTTTTAGCGACTCGGATATCTCTCAGGAAGAATTACGCTACTTGCCAGCACACCCTTGCCCCGATATTCCTGAGAAGCTTCTAGATAGCAACAATGTTGGATCCCCACTTTCAAATGACTCGAGTGAAACTGATGGTAACATTATATTCTCATGTCGTAGTATACCAGGATTCTTAACGTGTGAAAATGCTAAACAGAGTGATTGCTTTTTTTATAAGTTCACAAGTCGTTAAATCTTGTCTGGATAAAAGCAATGGTGATTTTGCATAAAATTACGTTAGGTTTGTATAGTTCAATTATTATATATAATATTTATGGGTGCTTAGCAATAGTACTAATTTTTCATTTTGTGGTTTTCTTTTTACTTTATAGTTTTCATCTTTTACAAATTTTTCGTTTTGCTTTTCGGTCTAAATTTGCGACTTAACACATTGCAACGTTCGTCTGTGGCTCAACGTTTTTACGCCTATTTTTTTTTCTGTTTCACGGCCCCGTCACAGGTCCTGGGTCCACTTTGTTATTCTTTTCTATGTTTTATGTTTCGGTCTAATTTTGAAGCGTTAACACGCCGCAACGGGCGTGCATGCTTCAACTTTTTACCTCTTTTCTATGTTTTATGTTTCAGTCTAATTTAGACGCGTTAACACGCCGCACCGGACGTGCATGGTTCACAGTTTTTACGTCTACTTTTCATTCGATTTATCTTTATATACATCTAAGTGTAAATTTGTTCGAATAACTTGGCTTTCGTATACAAAGACCTAACTTTTATTTGACTTTCAAATATACCGTCGCGACGTGGTTTTTTATTGTCACGTTTGCCATTTACTTATTTTTATCTACATTTCGAACCGCCGCGGAGCGTGGGTGGTAACCCTCTAGTTAATAGTATTTTGTGTTTATGAATTTGCAATGCAGACGTGGAGAACTATGTGGTTGAATACATAGGCGGGGCCCGCGGTACAGTCATGGAGGATTCTGTGGTTGAATATACAGGTTGGACACGCGGTACCGTTGTGGATAATTCTGTGGTTGAATACACAGGCGGGGCGCGTGATACAGTTGTGGAGACTTCTGTTGTTGAATACACAGGCGGGACGCGCGATGTGGTTGTCGAGAGTTCTGTGGTTGAATACACAGGCGGGACATGCGATGCGGTTGTCGAGGGTTCTGTGGTTGAATACACAGGCGGGGTGCGTGATTCAGTTGTGGAGAATTCTCTGGTTGAATATACAGGCGGGACACACGATGCAGTTGTCGAGACTGCTCTGGTTGAATACACAGGCGGGACACGCGATGCGGTTGTGGAGACTTCTGTTGTTGAATACACAGGCTGGACGCGCGATGCAGTTGCGGAGAGTTCTGCAGTTGAATACACAGGTGGGACACTCTTGAAAAGAAAACGAAAACGATCAAAGAAGTTGTTGGAATTGCAGGATATAAAAGATACACAGAAAACAATATTATCAGGTAAATCTTCAAAATTTAGAAGTAATATTCATCTGTTACTTGAGAAAATAATTTTTAGCTCAAATAAATTGTTCTTATTCTTTTAAATACGGAATAAAAGTATGTCACGATGTCTTAATGACTTGGTAGTTGTCTTTGGATATGGATTTTAAAATCCAATTATTGTAGTTAAACTAGTTTTTAGTTTTTTGAATCGGTTGATTTTATTTTTGTTTAGTATATATATAAATGTGTTTATGTTTACATTTATGCAGATTGTAGTTACAAGGAGAGTTTTTTAACTCCAGACTGTGATTTACCCATGACAGAACAAAAGAAAACTAAATCCAAATCAATGGTTTGGAATCATTTCGAAAAACTCCAGAAATCAGACAAAAAAGTTGCGGTTTGTAACTATTGTGGTGCAAATTTTGTTTCGGAAAATGCTGGAACTACTCATTTATGGTACCATCTTAGAGGAAAACACGCAGAAGTCATTGTTCCAGAAGAATGTAATCACATTGATATTAAATCAACTACGGATGATAACGAGTCGATGACGGAATATGAAGAAGTCGAACCTGCTAGCCGGCGGAAGAAAAGATCCGAGGTTTGGAACTATTACAAAAAGTTCACGAAACGAAACAACAAAAGTGTTGCGGTTTGTAACTTTTGTCAGAGAAGATTTGTTTCTGGACCTGCTGGAACTCATCATTTGTGGAACCATGTTAAGAGAAAACATGCAAAAGAGGCGGAACTCGTTGTTTCTACGAACAAATGAGTTCCGTGTGTTACAATGGTGGGAAATAATGCTACCAAGTATCCAATTTTGATGAAATTAGTGACATATGTGTTGGTGGATCCAGCAACAATAGCATCTTGAAGATCTTTAAGTTGGCTACTTTCAAATGTCTTATTGATCATGAAATTAGTGATTAGAGTAGATGATTTGTTTGGTGTTCTTGGATATTTAATAAGAGCTGTCTTGATGACTAGATATAGTTTGTAGTTGGTATGGAAGTTAATATATATATATTGGTTATTTAATTTATGCTAGTTTTCTTATATTGCGCGTTGCGGCGAAACCGAGCAAATGATAATGTAAAACAAATGTGATTTGAAAATAAAGCATGTTGTTTAGAAAATCAAACCATTAGAACGATTTAGTTTATCGTCGTACCTTTTTGTGATACCGATAAATACTTTATTTTGGGTATAATCTCGTTTTAACAAAACTTATTACAGAATGTCAGAGAAAGAAATCATGCACAACTACGTACTTAAGTTTTTAGAAAAAAAGTTATAAACGTAACTTATTAAAGAAATATCAAATTAATTGATAAATTAATATATGTTCAAAAAAATAAAAAATAAAAACAATTATTAAAAAAAGGTAAAGGAAATATATGTTTAAAAAAAGAAAAATATGTTATTAAAAGTAAATATAATAATAAACTGTTATAATATATTAAATAATAAAATAATAAAAACTATATATTATTATAAAAATAAAGTTACTATTCATCATTACTCGAGATCAATATATATAACAGTTGTTAGAAGTGTAGTTGAGTATTTCATACTTGAAGTCGGTTTTTAAGTTGAGTTTAAGATCAGGTTTTGGGTAATCTCCATCGTCGCATTTTCTATGTTTACACATTTATTAAGATATGCGTACCTAAATGTAACCAACTGATATCACACACGAACACACACTCAAGCTTGAATGAATAAGACCACAAGCCGAAGGAGTGAAAATTCTCTACTCAAACAAAGGAGATACTAAACCTATATTTGATTAGCTCGTTTATCTCATTTTGCAAACTTACAATATACATGCTATATAAAGAGAAGGAAATACAACTAGTACCACTTGACTGCTTATGTATCTAGATAAGATAAGATAAAATAAGATGCAGCCAACTTGTTCAACTAATATTATATTATTTGTTACTAAACATTGCAAATTCTGATATGAAGCATATGAAAACAATCATCAAACTTATGCAGAAGTTAGTTGCTGAAAATCGTTCATCAGATCGTCCGGTTGTTGCTGCTGGTTTTAAACCTCGTCGAGTAGTTCAATCAAAATTCCATTTAGAATTTATTAATGGTTTAAAAGTTGTTGGGCCATAAGTTGCTTGTTGTGGGCCAAAAGTTGTTGCTCTTTCTGAGTGGAGGTCCACAAAATAAGCAGTTAAATAATCAACATCGTAACTAGTTAATAACCGATCGAGGGATAACCAGTTAGTAGTTTTTGTTGACCATAGGTTCGTAATCAGTTAGGATTTTTTTAGAAGGAACCGGGTTTTTTTAACTAATTTAACTATTAACCCCCCCCAAAAAAAAAACGAAAAAATAAAAAAAGACCGGTTAATTAATAGGAAAAAAAACTGGTTATTAACCACACTGATTAAAGTGAACAACCGAAAAAATGAGAAAAAAAACCCAGTTATTAACCAAACCAGTAAGCATAACCGATATTTTTAACTGTCAGTTCAATTAACCAAACAAGTTTCTCAAAATAACCGATTTGTGCACCTCTAGTTCAGAGGTTCCTCCAAAAGTTGGACACTATGCTTGATGAATATGAATTGAGAAGTTTATCCTCTATTTTCATTTTGGTTTATAGATCTTTTCTCTTGGTGGTGGTGTGAACTGTGAAGGGTTCCCTTTCTCTTTGATCTTAATGGACAACTTTTCTTAAGAGGTTAAAGAAACCGATCGAAAACATACATACTTTAAACAAACCGACTGAAACAGATGGAACCAATTATTGTTTAAACTTAATGTTAATTCGAGTTTTGCAACATAAAAAACCAAACTAATTAACTTAAATCTGCCATCTGTTGTTCAACCAGCAAGCTAAACTAACACATAGATACCAGGTTATTAACTTGTTTCCCATGCCAGCCATTGTTATTGACTTGTTGACCATGCCAACCGTTATTCTTGACTCGCCGATCACGAGGCCGAGCGTTATTGACTTTTTGACCACGCCAACCATTATTATTAACTCAAGACCGAGCCTTATAGATATCATGGGGAGATGTAGCAGCAGTTATCGGACAGAACCTGATGGAGAAAGTGCATGGTGAAGGTGGAATCATGTATTTGTCATGAACCGCGGGAGACCAACTGTCATCGCCACCTATGCCCATATGCTTGTGGTCAAGATGCACCTGCGGGTCAACCAATAATCGATAAGAGTACAATACGAATTCACGTTCTATAAAAAGAGTTGGTATTTTTGAACTTTTAGCGTCCAAATGGAAGCAAAAAAGTTACCTCAATGTCATCTCCCTTCACAAGTTCTTCCTTGCGTGTTGCACGATCAAGCTCCGTTGTGCTATAATAACTTGCATTCATTTGCATCGGTGGAGAGTCATTATAAACGGAAGCATAGATGCCTGAGCCTTGATCATTTTGGAATGCAACCCATCTAACATCAGCTCGGCCCGCACATTCTCCCGGAACTATATAAGGAACATGCATCTCATCCACCTTTTTCTCATACGACCCCACGTGCGCAGCCGCTTTTCGATCCGGATAACATTCAAACGGGCCTCTTCCATACCACTTAACATTATTTATCGACTTCTCCAAATGGAATTCGACCCCAACACGTGGCAAAGGTGGAAGATCTGATCTTGGTTTCACATGGCTAACCAAAATAACGTCTCCAGAACCGTAGAATGAGTATTTCATGTCGACTTTGAAAAGAGGGTTTTCGTTTTCACCACCCTTTGAAAAACCGTTAAACACGACGGTTACTTCTAGTAGCTGGTCTGTGATCTTCTTAACATTTGAGCTCTCTTTAACGAAGACAACGTTATCGAGATTCGCGGCTTTCCATTTTGAGAGATAACTGTTGTCTTCTCCTCCTTTGTCATTGTCGGTAGGTGCACGCCAAAAGCATGGTGTTATGCCCTTACGCATCACGGGAACTCCTTCGACCTAGCGTTTATCACCGTCAAACAAAACTTAAAACGGGTTTACGGTGTTTTTCGATATTCATTACCAAAGTGATTAGAACGACATGTAATGCAACGTAAAAGAAGTAATTACCGTCCAGCTTTCAATCGCACCAGACTCATTGTCGAACGTTATCTCTGAGGCGTTATGTCGGATGGTAAGTTTATGGTCTATGATTTCATAATTCAATGCGACTTTTTTAACCTTTGGGGCCTGCAAATCCAAACAGAGAGTGTAAGTTGGCCTCTTAACAACATTTTAAGAGCGAACATATCATTAAAGATTCGTATAAAGTCAAATGTAAAGAGGCTCATTGGAAAAGTTAGAACTACTTACAGGGGAGATGAAGTCTTTTTTTGAAGGTAACTCGATTTGTTGAGTCGACACAACATGACCAGATTGAAGCCATCGTGTGGGCTTAGAAAGAGTTGCGGTAATAGTCAAAAAGGTTTCGGCAGCAGAGGACGAGGCCCATGATGGATACCACGGGCTGGATTCCCATTTGATATCGTAACTGCTTTGTGGATCTAACATCGGTAGATTGAGACTTCCCGACTCAAGCTTACATCCATCACCTTCAATCACCCAACTAAACTCTACCCCTTCGGTTGTTTGAAAGAAATTGGTGTTTGTGATCTATGAACACAAAAATATACCATCAAGGTTAGCAACATGTGCTTCATAAAATGATTAAAATTACAAATAGAACTAAGAACGGTCAAGGTACCTTAAATAAGCCATCGGTGAATGACACTTTAATTGGTTGATAGCAATACTTGACCTCTGAACACAAATAAATAAAGTATCAAGTCACTATAAATAAAAAGTTTAATAAGAAAGTGTTTGTTGGTTGGTCCCACTCAGCCTCACCGATATTAAACCGGACTAAAAATTACCCAACCCTCCCGCCTAAGGCTGCAAACAAATTGAACGTTCAGCGAACAGATGTCTCGTTCGTTCGATTGTGTTCGTGAACGTTTGGTAATGTGTTCGTGAATGTTCGTTCATTTACATTTACTCATGTTCGTTTGTTTATGTTGTTCATTAAGGATTTTTGTACATTTATTTATTTTATCTAAACTTTTTTATATTCTTTAATTCTTATTTAATTTAATTTATTACCCTAACAAACAAAATAGAAAACCCTATTCCACCATGCTTATGCACTGTTCTCTCTCCTTCTCATTATTCACATCGACGAATACTATCGACCTCCGTTCCATGATTTGGGCTTCACGTTCCAGCGTTGCTCCCTTCGCCATCTACCTCTAGCTTCCGCCATCTTCGCCGATTTTATTTGTGTTCGTGAACCGTTCAGGAACACGTTCATTTCCTTAACGAACAAACAAGAACAAAAAATATCGTACGCTAGGTGTTCACGAACCGTTCGTGAACACATTATTTGCTTAACAAATGAACACGAACAATACCTTGTTCGTGTTCGTTCGGTTCGTTTGCTGCCCTATGTCCCGCCAGCCCATTTCACCACCCGTACAAAATACTAAGCAAAAAAATACAGTAATCACCATTTAGTGCAGGATGAGGGGTCCGATCGGGCCATACGAGACCATTCATGCAGAAATTCAAATCATTAGGGGTATCTCCAAAGTCACCGCCATAAGCCCAGAACTTGCTACCGTCACTACTTTCTTTGAGTAGCCCCTGGTCAGCCCAATCCCATATAAATCCTCCTTGGAGACCAAATGTGCTATCAATGGCTTCCCAGTATTCATGAATGTTCCCGTTGCTATTGCCCATGGCATGCGAATACCTTTACAAGATTGGTTAATAATTTGAAGTCGGTATAATGGAAACAAATAATGACATATTTAAAAGACGAAATTGTTGCTTCATTATATAGATCGATTAAAAGGTGAACTTACTCGCACAATATTAGCGGTCTCGTTTCGGTTGGATCTTTTGCTATCTTAACACAGTCCCAGATACGCATGTACATAGGACATACAATGTCTGTTGATGGGGTCCGAGACCCACCACCTTCGTAGTGTATAACTCGGGAAGGATCCTTTCCACGAATCCAACCTGGAAATCATTACATTTTATTCAACAGAAATAAAGCGGGTGTTTAATGCTTTAAAACAAAGCAAATTTTTAATGCATTAAACACTCGAAAGTCACACAAAGCGAGTTTTTAATGCATAAAACCTTCTAAATCATTTTATTCAAAAGAATTAAATCATGTTTGACACGCTAGCTATTGAAAAAGAATTCATAAATATTTCGGGTCAACCAGACCGACGCGTACAAAGATTGGTTATTCTGACTGGAACCCGTTTTGGCATATTACGGGTGTGCCCATTTAGCCACCTCTACGTATAATAAAATTTGAAAAGTAGTCATACCAGCAAGAGCAGCATGATTTGGTCCATAGCTTGCTTCATTTCCGAGAGACCAAGAAATAATGCATGCGTGGTTTTTGTCCCTTTCCACCATGCCAATAACGCGATCCAACATAGCCGAGGCCCAAATCGGTTCTTGAGTTGGATGCTTGACATGGTGAGAAAGATCAAAACCGTGTGTCTCGATATTGGCCTCGTCTATCATGTACATTCCAAACAAATCGCATAACTCGTACCATCTTGGATGTTGAGGATAATGACTGTTTCTAACAGCATTTATATTATGTTCTTTCATTAAAACCAAATCCTACGCCATTAAAAACGGATGTTATGTATCAAATGTATTGCAAGAATATGAATAAACAAGAAGACAAAAAGGGTGTCACCTTAACCATGCAAGATTCAATGTTCGTCTTTCCTATACGTGGATGGTGTTCATGCCTGTTTACCCCTCTGATCATAACTGGATGCCCATTAACAAGTAACTGTTTCGGGGCTTTTGAAATCTTCCGAATGCCCACTTGACATGATTCACAGTCGACGATATTACCCGATGCATCTTTCAGGGTGACTACTAAAGTATAAAGATTTGGCTGCCACAAAATTCAGCCTTGTTATGATGTACAATTTATATATTGATGGCAAATATAGCTAATCTACTTGTAAACCAGTTGATTAGGGGATTTTGTGTTATGCTACAACGTTGACGCGTAAAACATGTAAAAAATAGGGTAAAGTTCTTGTACAAATAATCTTAACATACTAAACATACAAATTGAAGGAAAACTCAAAAAGACAAGGTGGCATTTTTGTAATTATCAATAACTATCAAAGTTACTCTACAAATATACCTAAAAAAACCTAACCACTCCCCCCACCCCCAAAAAAAACCTAAACCCCCCACCCCCCAAAAACCTAAAAAAACCTAACCCCCCCCCCCCCCCCCCCCCAAGCTAAAATGCTAAAAACTAAACCCCCCAAAAAACCTAAACAAATCTAAAAAAATAAAGAAAAACACACAAATTATTTTATTTTATTTTTTTAACATTTTTTATTAAAAAATCTGTTGGAATATTAAACTTAATTTCGTTAGTTTATTATGTATTAAGTATCATTAGGATAATTAAACTTATGTCTATATGTATAGGTGGCAATAATTATCGGAGGGTTACATCGGTACAGTGACACCGTTTCATAACCACCGCATAACCGTATTATGTCTAATGTATATATACACATTGCCGGGAAACTTCTCTCGGCACCAAGATATTTTACATTATAATATCCATATATGTATGTTTATATGTTCTCTGTACGTACACAAACACACACATGAATACGTGTACGATGATGATGCTTACGATGATAGAAGTGTCACCGGTTTCCGCTGTCCGGATTTCTAACAAAATCGCTACTTTTAGTAGCAGCCAAAAAAAAATTTTTTTTTTTTTTTTTGCTAACGAAATGTAGCGATTTTTTAATAAAAAATGTAAAAAAAAAAAAATTTGTGTTTTTTTAGGTATTTTTGGTTGTAACTTTGATAGTTGGTGGTAATTACAAAAATGCCACCTTGTCTTTTTGGGTTTTCCTTCAATTTGTATGTTTAGTATGTTAAGATTATTTGTATTTGATCTTTTGCCGTAAAAAATAATCTTTTTGTCGCAAACCCATTTTGACCCGTCACTCAACCCATCGATTTTGCCATATTTAAGTTGAAGAAAAAAAGTAATAGGTTGATTGAATAACTCACTTGCTCTGCAGACCAAAGCTTGGGATTTTTCAGTTTTCCAGTTAGTCGATATCCGTGAAACCCTAAAGGCATTCTAGGAGGGGGATGAAGCTCTAAACGTGCCACATCAGTCGATAGAAGATCAGTACACTCGTTACCGCTAATATCGAACAGTGTGACTTCAATTTTGACATCTTTATTGACATTGACCTCCGTTGACTTGTCAAGTATTACTTCAACCTAAAGCATAAAAGATAAGAATTCGACCATTATATAGTTCTTTAACTTTCAACAGACTAAACTCAAATCACTTAAATGTAAGAAATTAGAACCGTAGGTTTTACCTCGAGGTCTGCATAGGAATAATCTTCCACTAGATTCGAAGTGAAGAAATAGTCTGCTATGCATACCTGAACACATGCATAAAGTATTAAGAAGTTTCCGCTTTTAAACGACGACTGGCTTAGTTTTAGTTCATATAAGAAAATCGGAAACCTTTGGTTTGGATAACAGAAGCACGTCTCGATGAATACCAGACAACCACCAATGATCTTGATCTTCAAGATAAGAACCATCACTCCATCGATATACTTGCACAGCTATAACATTCTTCTTGTCAGATCCACACTCATGACAGAAATCGGTGATTTCAAATTCAGCCGGCAGTCTACTGTCTTGACTGATTAAACACCAAAACCAATATAGCTTGTGACGATGAACGTGTTGTGTTGCAATATGAATCTTTTTTAAGGGTAGACACTAGCAGACTAGATGTCGCAAGATGAGTGGGTCGGGTAATAGGTTGAAATGGGGTTCGTATTTAAGTATGGCCCGTAAGCATTGGCCAGGTGAGGTTAGGTTGAGCCACTTAACACTTTTGTAGTCCATTTGCAGTAGAACTTATTAAAAATGAAAGATCGAATATTTATTACGGCAATAATATAAAATGATTTAGGAGGTTGTACTCATCAAAAATAGACTTTTGACGTTTTTCAACCCGTTTGGCCTACTTGGGTTGAAATTGTCACCTTTGAAGCACGATAACTCATTAAAGCTTACTTAAAAAGCATGCATGATAAAACCAAACCTGTATCCAACAAGAGACCCGTTGATCCACACGTGGAAAGCAGAATCAACAGCTTCAAAGTGTAGTAATACCCGTCGACCTAATAAATACCAATGAAGAGTTTTATGACGTGTTTGACTACTATCAAATGTACACAGATATTTTTTAATATTAATAAAACATTCAAAATGCCATTCAATTACGACAATATAGCGGAATCTTGTGAAAAGAAATCAACCATCAAGCGTTCAAGACATTGTAATTTTAACAGCAGGAAAACACGTAACTCAAGAAAGTTCAATATTCTAAATGCAAGCTATTGAAACTTTCATGGTGGAATATAATATTACTTTTATTACATAAAATACTTAGCAAAAGAGATCTGGTGATGAATATTAAATCAGGAACTTACCTTCCCAATCTTTTGGAAGTTGAAAATATGTCCTGTAGCAGCCAGTGGGATTATCATCGGGAACACGGGGTGGGTCAAGTGGAAACGGATATATTATATTTGTATATATGGGTCGATCAAACCCATGCATCTGCCAATTTGATGGTACTGTCCAAAAAAAAAAGTAAAAAAAACAAGGGACAGTTAGAATTGAAGTTGTAGTGGAGTAATCATAAGAAACGGAAAGGAAAAAAAGACGCTGTACGTATCTAAAATCACATATTAATACTAATATAGGTCCAGAAGAAAGTCAGCTTTTGACTTCACATAGTCAAACATATTTTTTTTCCCAAAAACTCAAAATTAACATTGATATTTTAAGTACTCTTATCTTGAGAGTACTACCAGTTTGATACTTATCAACTAATTTGCTTAACGGAATCAAATTTATTTTCATACAACTGAATTTTTCGACAATTATTTTTATTTAAAAGAAAACCAATTGATGTTAAAAAATTCCAATGTGGATTTTTTAATAATGACATAGTAAATTAGCATTTACCTGGTATTGTTTCCCATGTAGAGTCTTGAAACGCTGTATCTTGGAAATTTGAAGGAGCAGCGGTAGGACTTTGTGCAAGGAAGAATTTCCAGTAACCGGATAACGATTTAACAAAAGGCATATCTTTAACCCAATGTTTGGCACATTCAATTGATCCGGAAACAGCATCATCGTCCCAAACTGCTGATTTTGCAGCAAGAACGTCCACTTTGTTTCGTTCATACCAGTACTTTAGAGAACCTGCAAATGAAACAGGCTTAAAACATGTCGAACAAGTGCTACTAGAGAAAAACATAAACACATTCGGCTACAAGATTTTCCAAGCTGTAAAGGTCCAAATTATAAACAAGATTATGTGTAAAATAATATATAAAAAAAACATATAATATTGGAGCACACTGTAACAACTATCAAGCCGGGGGTCTCACTGGAAGCAGTCTCTCTATTCCTACGGGGTAGAGGTAAGGCTGTCTACATCTTACCCTCCTCAGACCCTACCTTTGCTTTGCTATTGGTGGGATTTACTGAGTATGATAATGATGATGACTGTAACAACTTGTCTGCATATGTTTTGTGGACCCCGCTTCGGAGAGGAGCAAATTGTTAAAAACTGAAATTGCTAGCCACTTAAAGCAAGCATACAAAAAGTTTGAGGTAGCATTACATAGATGGGGACATGTTGACTCCAGAACCAATTTTAAGTAGTAAACCGCATGAACCCCATAATGCACTTGTACGTAGCGCTTGGCATATAAAATTGGGTGTTAGAAAGAGAGTGGGGTAGGCGGTTACATAACCGACCAATGCATCACATTTACAAAAGATACAACTGCTTATGCGGTTCTCGTAGTTCTCTTTTGAACAATACCTCAAACACCAAGTATCCTCATTTGTAATCAACTTTGGTTTCGAATGAATAGCCAATCATGCTAATGAACATAAGATATAACACAATTTGTTAGTATGCACATGTGAAACTTGATTTAAAGTTGGAACCCTTTATATTATCGTTAACAAGTCTCAACAGTTTTAAGCAGGCCCAAATGGGTAGTTTTATGATATAACCTATATGCAATATGTCACTTCTACCAAATACTAGTAAATTCATACCGTATTCACATTTTTAAAGTCATTAGCCAATCCAAAGTGGCAAAAAAAATAAAAATAAATAAATAAAAGGTAGTGTTTAAATATTTTGAGGACAACCAAGTTCTTTGAATTTAGAAGACAAAGGAATTAAAGTCACCTTCGTATTGGTTTATTAACGATCAACTTAATCAAAGACTGCGGCAGCTCAAATAAAAATTAAAAATATATTGAAGCTTGGGCCCCCCATTTTTTTAGAATTTGACTATGCTTGATTCACATTTGATTCTTCTTCCCGATCACAACTTCCTCGGCTCTCAATCTCTCGAATTCTCTGTTAAGATTGTGTGATTTTGTGCTTTTAGAAATCATATACAAAGAATATGTGTTAGGATCCTAACCAATTTTTCTTTAAAAAAAAACGAAAAAGACCCCAATTTTAGAATCCACTTTAGGCCCTAATTCCCTAAAAGAGGTTGAGCCGGCCTTGAATTCGAAAAAGGTATATATCAAGGTCAATCATCTAAAGATCCCGGCTTAGAGCTACTTAAGCAGCCACCTACGGACCAAGTACAACGCAATGTGTTTGATCATTGATGGCCACCTTAATCGGCTGCTAAACATTAAACGAAGAGTTTAAAAAAGTTAAATGAGAACTAATCACATTATCCAGTACCAAAAGAATAAACCAAATCATTCAAGAAACAAACTGAAACAATCTTCTGACCTTTAACTAACCAAACAAACCTAACCATCATTCATTAATTAGATCTAATGTCAAAATCAAATGTCATAACTCATAACAAATCACACCCCACCACCTTAAAGTATCCAAAAAGTTTTAAACCCAAGATCAAAGTCAACGTCTTCTTTATCATATATATAAAACAAAAACCCTACCTTCAACAGAATCATGACAATGGAGTGAAACATGAGAATCCCTCTTCCTCCATTTGATAAACGATGGATCTTCCCACACCTTATAATCCCCATTACTTGAATTCACAATCAACTTGTTACTCACAACCATAGTTGCAGAAGCAGCCATTAATCTTGATATATATTACCCAGAAATCTGATTAAAAATCAGGAAAAAAGGGTTAGAATTATAGGAAAACAATAGTTTTATGATCATTATAAGATTAGGCGATTGAAGATTGAGAAAAATATATAAAAAGAACAGAAAAGATGAGGATGAAGGTGAATAATACCAGTTTGGTATAGTGCGGAAGTGGGTAGTGAGAGAAGTACAAGTGGTGTAAACCCCAAATTAATGTTATGATTATGGAAAAGATCCAGTAGAAGTAGGTGTTGGATTCTGCACGGAGAAACCCTTTAAGGTTCTTGTTTGCCACGTCATTTCTATTTATCCTTTATGAGTGGTGTTGTATTCTTTTTTTTAATTAATTTTTTTTATCCTTTATGAGTGGTCTTATATTGTTATGTTAAGGGTGTTACTTTCTACACCCCACTAATTACTTTTTTCACCTCCCTCCTCTCACATACTTACAGGTGGGGCTCGCGTGAGACCGACAGTTTTCCTCTCACAAGGGGGGGTATAATCAGGAGGGAGGGGGGTGTTTAGAATCAGCCTTATGTTAATTAGTTTTTTACTTTTTATTAGATTTTAGGTTGGTAGGTTTTTTACTATTTTTTTTGGTCGTGGCGGTGTAATGTACTTATTAAGTAATATAAAGAGTCTATGTCGAATGGTACAGTAACTAATAAACTATTTGAAGATGTATGTGTTATAGGGATCAAAAGAGTTCATTAAGAGTCATGTTTGTTCAACGTTTATATTTCATACGCCATTATTAAGTTGTGTGAATAACCAATACAAATTTGTAACCCCAAATTTGTAACTCCGTCTACTAAAGTCTGAGTTTATTAAATTTGTAATTCTCATCTACTAAATTTATTTTGAAACATTTATTTTGTATCATCTTCACAAGCCCCTTGCAAATACAGTACCCTTAAGTTAACTATATGAAAATGGTCACTTTGACATGAGTGTAAATAACCCAATTTAATAGTTGATTGTATATAAATAAAATACCAAAATTTACAATCAATTTTTTTTTTTTTACAATTCTAGTTACACCTTTGAAGCTTCGTAGAGCTTATCGATAGCCACATGTAGGTCCATTTGAGTCTGACGAATGCTAATCATCTTTTGTATGAGGTCTCATCCAACCTTAGTCCCTGGTGACATCCTACAATCAGACATCATCACCTCATTCAACATTCTTTTGAGTCACTCATACATACATATGCATTTGCTCGTGGATTAGTCATTTTGAACGACAACAAATAGAAATTTACATAAGTAAATACAAATAAAAATTAATATACATTGAAAAGGTAAAGTGGATGAGAAATACTGACTTTAAAGCGCTTAAAGGTAAAAAACACCACAACTGGTTTTTAAAATTGTAAAAAATAACAGGTCAAGCCAACAACAACAACAGATGGGATCAAGACTCACGGATGCAGTTTAAGCTAACTCGTCATGAGTGAATAATCATCATTGTCCATATTATAAAGTTATCTATCAAATAAGCACCATGATAACTACATAGAAGCCCAAACCAAAGACGACTAAAAGTTACTTTTAACGCGTCAAATCATCAAAGTATACATTAAAGGTCTAAAAACTAACAAAGAAACTGTAAAATCCATTTAGATGATAACATCACATTCCTTATGTTAGGTAAATCCAAACAATGTAAATCGAAAGCATGAAAACAGACCAAAATATGAAAACACCAATATGTCATGAAGATTAGGGATGAGCTCGGTACCCGACCGGTACCGGAACCGAAAGTACCAGTACCGAAAATCATCAAAAGTGGGTACCGGTACCGAATATACCCGGTACGGTTCGGTACCGGTTCGGTACAGGTACGGTACCGGACCGGACCGGTACCAAAAATGTCAAAAGTCGGTACCGAATCGGTACCGAAAAGGTACCCGGTTCGGTAAATTTGGTACCAGTACCGGGTCCATTTTGCTCATCCCTAATGAAGATTATCAAATATTTGTCTAAACCGTGAAAATCGAATGCGTGCAAACATATCAAGGTATCAAATATACCAACATTTCGAACAACAGTTGTTTCATCTTCATAGACATGTAAAAAACCTAAAGAAACAACAACAACCCCAAATGGGCTTAAGACTCATGGATGCAATTTAAAGTTGTCTCAACATAAACGAATATTCGATCATCATTGCCCGCATTTTAAAATTACCTATCTAATAAACACCATGACAACCACATGTAAGCCTAAAAAACAATGATTAATTCATCAAAAAAGACGATAAGGATCTAAAAAACCTAACAAAGAAACTATAAAGTAGATTTACATGAAAACATCCCATTCCTCATATTAAGTAAATACAAATCTTGAAAATCAAACGCATGCAGACAGATCAAGTATCAAACACCAACACGTCAATGAAGATTATCAAATATTTGTCCAAACCATAAAAATCGAATGCATACAAGCATATCAAAGTATCAAACACCAACATTTTGGATGACAGTTGTTTCATTTTCATTGACATGTTAAAAACCTAAAGAAACATCAAAAAATCAAAGTTCAGTTGTCAATCACTTGAGCGAAAACATCACCATCCTCTTGTTAAGTAAATCTAAAGGATAAAAATATAATGCATGTAGTAAATCTAAATCATAAAATTCTAATGCATGCAAACATATCAAAGTATCAAAAATAAACATCTTGGATGAGGGTAGTCTCAACTTTATCGACTTTTTAACAACCAAAAAGAACTTGACCAAACATCATCATCATCATCATCATCATGTATATGTAAATCCAAAGGATAACAATCGAATGCGTGACATAAATCCAAAGCATAAAATTCGAATACATGTAAACAAATCAAAGTATCAAACGTAAACATCTCGTATGAGAGTAGTCTCATCTTTATCGACATTTTAACAACCTAAAAAACATGACCAAGTCAAAGTTCCATTGCATGCAATTGCTTGGTCGAAGATAATGAGGCCAACAAAAACAACCAAATCAGAGACGAAATCTAAAAGCCTAAAATATTTATGCCCTAATGGTTCGAAAGACAAATGCGAAGCAATCCTGACCTTCAATCGGAAGAACAATTGTCTGAAAAGAAGACAACACACAGAGAGAACGCATGAGTGCTACGACAATGGGTTTAAAAATTCAAACGACAAAACGTGGCAAAAGGCCAACATTGACACGTATAAGACAAAGATATAACATACCATTGCATTATGCACAACATAACTGTCACACCCCAACCGATGGCGGAATCATCGGGGCGTGGCACTGAGCGAAACAGATTATTCAGAAGTTTCCATAACAACTATTTATATAATCCAGTTAAAGATACGTCCCATACCGTATCCCGAATAAACAAACATGTCATTACAGATAATCATCCAAACAAGAAATTTTCGTTCCGACAACTCAGATTCAAATATTATTACAGCAATTGTTTATCTGCTTCTAGACCCCTATTCTGTTGACTTTCTGGCTGTAATGCCAGAGGACAAGATCTACAGACAACTATGCCTTAGACGCTTGTTCTTGGCAGACAACTATTTGTTGGGGGCTTCTAGAAACTTATTCAAGCCTCGCTTTCCTAGCAAATAAGCATCCTAATTACCTGTCACATACGTTAAAATAAAGTCAATACATAAAATGTAAAGGTGAGCACACAAGTTTGATAATAACATATAGAGTTCGAATAGTTTACGCATAACCAGGCACGTACACAGAGGAAAACGATGCATGTTAATTATCGACATGGGACCATCGATACCAACGACTGCGGGTTGACCGTCCGAGACGGTTCGCAATACATGATTACCACCGTAATCCATGCAAGTAATTGTCTTAACAACCCCCGCGTGAACGGGTGCTGAGTCCAAACTATAGTACTATGTTGCTAAGGCAGGTAGATAGCACTCCACGTGTAAACATAATAAACAACATTCATTTAGTCAAGTAGCACATGCAATCGGTTAGCGTTCAGTTGTTTGTGATTTAATAGGTAACGTATGTAACACCCAAAAGTGCTAAAAGCAAAAAGGGATCGAGTATACTCACAGTGATTGATTATGGATTGAAGGGAGCGCTGAGAGTAAGATTAGCCTGAATAGTTCGATAGCACAACGACAAGTAACGTGGAAAAGTAAACAAGTAAGGATGGATCGAATGGGCTGGTCGATCGAACGGCAGGTTCGATCGAACGGGCTGTTCGGTCGGCTGGTATGTCCGGTTGGACAGTCCTGTTCGATCGGCCGGTAGGCTCGATCGGCTGGGCCATTCGAGTGGATTGTTTCTTCCTCTGGTGTGTTTGTGTTTGAGGATTTGAACTTTTGAAGTTTTCGTTGCAGCATTTGAGAACACTGAAGTGTTCTTACCTTTCAAGTCGGTCGATCGAACGGTTCGTTCGATCGGCTAGCTCACTCGATCGGCTAGAAACTTCAGAATTAGTCAACTGAATGTCACTCGATCGAACAGTCTGTTCGATCGGCTGGCATTCCTACTACGAACGAGTTGTGAAAACGATTAAGTGTTGAAGTATAGTATTTCATGATCCGAAGAGTAATGTTCACCAAACGCAGTTCGATCGAACATCTCTTCCTCAATACTATGCTTCATGAAATTTTGAAACTGTGGGACCATGTGCGAGCCGATCGGCTGGCCCGGTCGATCGGCTGGCATGTCCGATCGGCTGGGCTGTTCGAACAGCCTAGCCGTTCGGCCAGCAAGTCTGACCTGGTCGGCTTTTCGTCTAACACTTGGTTGTTTGATTATTTGTCATTCTTTCAAGGTATCTTGACAACGTGTTGAACTATGATAACCTCCGTTCCTACTTGTTTCTTTGGCTCGGACAGGAATCACCCAAGTCCGGCCGGTGAACGGTTCGGAATGTCGGTTTAGAGTTTAACCCGAAATCGGTGAACCTTGTTCATAGAACTCGAATCTTGAACCCTTTTAACTGTTTGGATGACTAGTTAGCCGGTTCAAGCTCCGTTTCTCTCGGTTTGAAGGCAATGAGTGTAAAAGAGTAGAAATAAAGTTGGGATTCCTTCTTCCAATCCTTCACAACTTGTGGATGTTTAGATCTTTGATAGATCTTAGCTTGTTTATGTGGAAATCGGTTAGATCTAAGCTAATCATAGTTGAATGAGGCCAAAACATGATGTCTTCAAGAACACCATGATGACATCACCTAAAAACACTTAGATCTTGGTGATTTCACGGTTAAAATCCAAGTTTTGAAAGATAGAAAGGTGTAGAATCAAGTAATGATCAAGATCGTACAAGAATTAGAGTGAAAACTTACCGGGGTTGAGAGAAATCTGAGAAAAGGTGAAGAAGATGGCTGGTTCGGTCAGAGCTTTCCAAAAATGGAAAGTGTGACAATGACAGCCCTATTTATAGGCTCCAAAAGAGGAAAGTGGCAGCCGATCAGCTAGGAGCTCCGATCGAGTGGGCTGCTCGATCGGCTGGCCTGTTCGATCAGGTTGCCTCCTGTTCGATCCGCGACACACTTTGAGTATTTTGCGACGATTTTCGACGTTTCGATTTCGATGGACGATGATACGAATACGATAGGGTTTCCTAGTCAAATTACTTTTAATCCCAACCACTATATCTACATACAAGCATCTACTTTTCGCGTTTCGTTGTCGGTTTCGATTGAGTTCATTTGCCTTTCGAGTTTCAATTCGATTTTCAATTGATTTGCTTGAATACCACACCAAACATAAAGTAAACATGCACAAGTAACATATAAGGCACACACACACATATAACAATACCACAATTCGCATAATTCAAGTCTCGAGTTCGATGATTGTTAGATCGGTTTGATTACTGATTAGTCAACTTTATCGCATTGTTACTTCCTATCATTCACAGTCGTAGATCAGTTCGCGTTAAAACATATTCGATTACTTCGATTCTTGCTGATTACAACACTTACTCCACATAATACAACTAAAACATAAAATAGACCATCTACAGTCAAAGAAAGTCAAAGTTGACTTGGACTTTGACTTTGACTTTGACATTCGAAAACACGGGGTGTTACAGCCTCCCCTTGTTTAGGGAATTTCGTCCCGAAATTAGGCTCGAAGGCTACCCAACGCCGTGGTTTACCAATTTGATGCTTCAGATCTATTTATTTAAACAACTGCGGGTACTTGGCCTTCATGTCGCTTTCGAGTTCCCAAGTGAACTCCGCGCCTCGTTTGCCTTCCCATCGGACCTTCACGATCGGGATGCGAGAGCGCCTGAGTTGCTTGGTTTGGCGATCCATGATTTCGACAGGCCTTTCCACGAAGTGTAAGGTTTCGTTGATCTGAAGATCGTCGAGCGATACGATTACGTCATGATCAGCAAGGCATTTTCGGAGGTTAGAGACGTGGAAAGTCAGGTGGACGTTACTGAGTTCCTCCGGTAGTTCGAGTCTCTAGGCGACTTTTCCGATCCTTTCCAGAATCCTAAAAGGTCCAACATATCGAGGCGCTAGTTTCCCTTTCTTGCCGAATTGGACTACACCCTTCCAAGGTGATACCTTTAGGAGTACGTAGTCGCCAACTTCAAATTCAAGGGGCTTGCGTCTTTTATCGGCGTAACTTTTCTGTCTGTTCCGAGCTTTTACCAAGTTGTCTCTTATCTGGTGGATTTTGTCAGTCGTTTCTTGTAGAATCTCGGGACCGGTTAGTTGCGAGTGACCGATCTCGTGCCACACAATAGGCGATCGACATCTTCTACCATACAAAGCCTCGAAAGGTGCCATTTGAATGCTGGCATGATAGATATTATTGTACGAGAATTCCACCAATGGCAGGTATTTGTTCCAACTGCCACCAAAATCTATAACACACGCTCGGAGCATGTCTTCAAGAGTACGGATCGTTCTTTCAGTCTGTCCGTCGGTCTGAGGATGGAATGCAGTACTCAGATTAAGCGACGTACCAAGGGCCGCTTAAAACGTTTCCCACAATCGCGAAGTGAACCGAGCGTCACGGTCTGAAATGATGTCACGAGGCGTACCATGATTACAAATGATCTCGTCGGTGTAGATTTGGGCTAGTCGTTCCACCTTGTAGTCTTCTCGTATCGGCAAAAAGTGGGCTGATTTCATTAGACGATCAACTATAACCCAAATACTGTCGTGACCTGATGGCGTGGGCGGAAGTTTCGTTATGAAATCCATAGCTATACTCTCCCACTTCCATATAGGTATCGGCGGTTGTTCGAGTAAGCCAGAAGGTCTTTGATGTTCATCCTTGACTCTTGCACAAGTTAAACAGCTTCCAACGTACAGAGCGATATCCCGTTTCATACCCGGCCACCAGTACTTATAACGAAGGTCCTGGTACATCTTATCTGCACCGGGATGAATAGAATACCGGGATTTGTGGGCTTCGTTCATGATAATCTTTCGCAAATCGGTCCGCTTAGGGATCCAAATTCGGTCCAGATAATAGAATATCCCATCGGATTTGCTTACTAACTGAGCTCCATCGTGATAGATTCTTTCTCTCTTCAATGTACGCTCGTTAAAGCAAGCATGTTGAGCTTCACGAATAAGGGCTTCGAGGTTGTGCTGGGCTTGGATGTTTCGGGTACTGAGCACGTAACTCTTTCTGCTGAGCGCGTCAGCAACCACATTCGCCTTGCCTGGGTGATAAGGAATCTCACAGTCGTAATCGTTGAGAAGTTCTACCCATCGGCGTTGACGCATATTAAGCTCTCTCTGATTAAAGATGTGTTGTAAACTCCTGTGATCAGTGTAGATCGCACACTTAGTGCCATACAGGTAGTGTCGCCAAATCTTCAATGCAAAGACAACCGCGCCTAGCTCGAGGTCATGGGTTGTATAGTTCTTCTCGTGGATCTTGAGCTGACGAGATGCGTAGGCTATAACCTTGTCTCGCTGCATGAGGACACAGCCGAGACCAAGGTTAGAAGTATCACAGTAGACAATGAAGTGGTCGCTTCCATCGGGCAGCGTAAGAATCGGTGCGTTGCACAGCATATGTTTGAGGGTTTGAAAGGCAGTCTCTTGCGCGTTTCCCCACACAAAAGGCTTGTCCTTATGAGTAAGAGCGGTAAGCGGCACAGCGATCTTGGAGAATCCTTCAATGAATCGTCAATAATAGCCCGCTAGTCCGAGAAAAGAACGAACTTCTGACGGGTTCTTAGGCGTAATCCAGCTTTTGACAGCTTCAATCTTCGCAGGATCGACATGGATAGCCTGACTATTCACAATGTGACCCAGAAATTGAACCTCCTCCAGCCAGAATTCACACTTGGAGAACTTGGCGTAGAGTTGGTTTCCCTGAAGTAACTCGAGAACCAAACGTAGATGTTGCGCATGTTCGGCTTTCGATTTGGAATAGATCAAGACATCATCGATGAACACGATGACGAAACGGTCAAGATAAGGCTTACACACGCGATTCATTAGGTCCATAAAAACCGCGGGTGCGTTGGTTAGACCAAAGGGCATAACAACAAATTCGTAATGGCCATAACGGGTTCGAAAAGCAGTTTTGGGAATGTCTTCCTCTTGAATCCGTAGCTGATGATATCCTGAACGCAGGTCGATCTTAGAGAAACATGCTGCACCTTGTAGCTGATCAAACAAATCGTCAATTCGGGGTAAGGGGTATCGGTTCTTAATGGTTAGCTTATTCAATTCTCGATAGTCGATGCACATCCGGAACGACCCGTCCTTCTTTTTGACGAAAAGGACTGGTGCGCCCCAAGGAGAGGTGCTTGGGCGAATAAAGCCTTTTTCGAGTAATTCCTGGAGTTGGTTCGAGAGTTCCCTCATTTCGGATGGAGCGAGTCGATAAGGGGCTTTGGCAACTGTCACGGCCCCCGACCCGGTTTGACCCGTTTCAGGAGCCGCGGGACAGAAATCCTGCGGTATTTAATTTAGGTGACAGCGGAAGTCTTTTAAAACAGGATCTTTAGTATTAAAACTACTCGTTACATAATTTAGGGATAAAACCCAGTAATTTACAATAATGTGATTTCCATGGAAATCTTTATTTTTAAAACATGTTCCTTTATTTATTTACACTGAGCCACTTTTCTAAGCTGGTAGTGCTTTCTGGCACTTTTCTTTGCTCACAACAGATTACCTGAAACATGTTTGAAAAAGGTTTTGTCAGCGGGGAAATACTGAGTGAGTTCATTCAGTTTTTAGGAAATGACCCATAGTTATAAATTACAGCATAAGAGCGATTACAATGGTTCACATCTTATCTTTATCTGGCTTTCTGCCACAATGGTGACAAGTCACAATGGTGACGATGGTCATACCACTATTAGGTTAATGAACTCTAATAGTGACGTTTCTCCCTAGTAGGTCAATGAACCTAACTGGGAGAAATAGTAATGTGCACAATACCCCACTAACCAATAAATCAAGATATCCACGACTTAGTCCCTGTAATTATAACTTTTGAAAATACTTTGAGGTATTGTAAAACACTTTGAGAAAAAGAGAATGACTCACATTGCAGATTTAACGAGCAGTGTATAAGCCTACTGATTAGCCTTGATTATTTCTAATTTAACAATAATGCACACAAAACAGGGTTAGTGATCAATACAGCAGTTACGATAACTTACAAGATCAAATTCTCACAATGAATGACAAAGTGCAATACTTCAACTCATTTATCGTATTAACGACAAACGACAAAGTATAATACTTCAACTCATTTATCGAATTATCGACAAACGACAAAGTATAATGCTTCAACTCATTTATCGAATTATCGACAAACGATAAAGCATAACCCAATGTGGGCGGCACTTAGACATTCTTTGGATATATTGATCCCGGAAATGAATCGTAATAGCGATCGAGTTATTACCCTGATTGCGGCAGCGTTTCGTGATCGGTGTGTGTTGTGTGGTAAACGAACGATATCTCTGTGTATATTTTGAGTTTTTACGTCGAATTAACGGCAAACTTCAAGTGCCACTGCCCCCTATTTATAGCTGAAAAATGTCCTCCCTCGCGTGTCACGACAGGGAAACCTGGTCCTGGCGCGTGGCGCGAGAGGTCACTTTTAATATGGTGTTGCCACGCGTCTCAGTAGCTTGGGTGAGTCGACGGTTTGTTAAAATTCAATTTCTATCGAAAACAGTTTGGATAATACTAACTAGGAAATACCCCCGCTGAGTTTTAGGGGCCCTGATCCTGATTTCGATTGTTCTGAAAATTTTAGGGTTTATGTAGAATCACTTGGGTGTCTCAATTAGGGTTTTCTTAATAGATAATTAACATTCTAATTATTAATTTTAATGAGAGTTGTTACATCCTCCCCACCTTAAGAAAAATCTCGTCCTCGAGATTCACTGAAATAGATGAGGGTGCTTTCACTTCATCTTTGATTTCAGTTCCCAAGTGTACTCTGGTCCTCTCCTGGATTCCTATTTGACTTTTACTAGTACTAGTCGTTTGTGTTTGAGAACTTAATCATCCGATCTTCTATTTGTAGGGGTTTCTCTATGAATTTTAGCATTTTTTCATTTATCTCTATATCTTGAAGAGGTACTACCAGGGATTCGTCTGTGAGACATTTCTTGTGATTGGATATATGAAACACATCATGTACTCCTGCTAATTCTTCTGGTAGTTATAAATGATAAGCTACTGGTCCTATGCGTTGGATTATTGGAAATGGTCCTACGTATCTTGGACTTAGCTTCTTAAATTCCTTTCCAAGGAAATACTTTCAATAGCATTTTGTTTCCAACTCGAACTTCGACGGCCTTTGTTTATTATTTGTATAATTCTTCTAACCGTCTTCAGCCTTTCCTTCGTGATACTGAATATCACAGTCGTAATCACCGAGGATTTCCTTTTCCTCATTTTTTAATTCTTGTTGCTCAATATGTATCTTAAATTCTTATGACTTATATGGATAGTAAGCTTGCTTAGATAATGTTTCCTAATCTTAAGGGTAACTTGTGGTTTCTAATTTTTTTTTTAAGCTTACAAGTGGTAAGGCTTTCTTCGTGCTTTTGCAATTGCCTTGATGCATACACAATTACCTTTTTGTGTCGCATTACCATACATCCAAATTCTAACTTTGAGGCATTACCGTATACTTTAAAATCTTCTGTTCCTTCTGGTAAGGCTAGCTAGAGGCTTCTTTTTGTTTGGGTTCTTATTTAGAATTAACTGTTTTAGCTTAGTTAAGGATATACCTATTTAAAAGAATCCTTAATAAACTGTCTATAGTATCCGGCTAAATTTACAAAATTCCTAATTTCCATTTAAAGATTGCGAACTCTTCCATTGCTATCTTAGCAGGATTTAAGTGAATATCTTCATAATTTATCATGTGACCTTACGTGGTTTATTTTCTATAATCATAAATACTTCTCCGGCGGGTACCTGGATTTTCTATAAAGTTCTTATCACCGAGAATTTGAGTAGGGTTGGCTACTAACCAATCTATTTCTAACACAACATCAGACTCGGCTAATTTCATAGGAATTAGGTTAGCGAAGAATTATATGACCTAAGAGTTCTATATTTTCCTTTTTGCCTGTTTTGACTGTAAAGATTTGTCTAAGTTAAGAGTTTGACAGAATGAAGTATTTATAAAACTTTGGTGTACATCAGAGTCAAATAATACTTTTTGTGTAAACGTTGTAACCTAGGACGTACCGGCTATTACATCTGGAATGAGCTCTGCTTCCTGAGCAGTCAATTGAAAGGCTCTTGCATTCCTTTTAGCTTCTTCTGCAGGTTTGGCTTTAGTGTCAGATGGTTTGTTTAGTTTTGGACAATTTGGCCTAAGATGTCCAGTTTCTCCACAGTTGTAACAAACTGAAAATTTCTTCCTCCTGCAGTCTTCTTACTGATGCCCTGGAATTTTGCAAAAATTGCAGTATCCTTTGCATTTTCCAAAATGCTTTCTTTTGCAAAAATTGCAAAATGGACTAGTGGAAGATTGCCCATTCCCTCCTTTCTTGAAATCGTTATGGTTATCCGAATGGATTACCTGGGTAATCTTTTGGGCTACTTCCTTCCTTCTATTTTCTTCTCTTGTCCGTACTAGTTCGTCAGTCAGAGTATTGGCTAAATCCACCGCATCATCAATCGTGCGAGGTTTCGCAGCCTTGACGATGTTACGGATTTCAGAAATCAATCCCCAAATATATCGAGAAATAAGTACTGGTTCTGGCGAAGCCAGGGTTGGTACTACTCGAGCATACTCAAAGAATGTCGTAGTATACTTTCGACAATCTACATCCATCATTCGGTGGGTTAAAAATTTGTTTGTCATTTGTTCCTTTTCATATTCGGGACAGAATTTTCTTTCTACCAAGCTCTTAAATTCTTCCCAGTTCATAGCATACGCCATCCTTCTTCCTTTTGATTGTAACACCGTATTCCACCATTCTAGCGCTCCTTCTTTGAAAAGATTTGACGCGTACATGACCTGATCATTCTGAGCACATTTACTTATGGCAATTACTGCCTCAGTTTTCTCTAACCAACGTAGTGCCGCAGTCGCTCCTTCGTTGCCTGCAAACTCAGATGGTTTACAAGCAAGAAATTCCTTGTAAGTGTAACCAGGCGTTGCAACTTTCATTTTCTTAGGGAGCGGCGCTTGTTGTGGTTCATTGTCATGATTAACATGATCATTGCCTCCGTTTACGCTATTACTGAAGTTATCTTCAGAAATACGTTTGCTAGGAACGAGTTGTTGTGGTTCTATTGGATTTTTAACAGCAGCAACGATTGCTGGAATAGCGTTGGCTATCCCTTGAGCTATCATTGTTGGAATAGTGTTGGCTATCCCTTGAGCAACGATATTTTCTATATCCTGCCTAGTCATATATTGATCCCCCGGTTGTTGCTCAGATTGATTAACCTCATTAACTGGTTCATTATTAGCGTTTTCCATTTGACAACTAAGTTATAGATAAATAATTAGTATACAAGAAATAATCCAATATCACACTTAATTGCACATAATCATGTATACGAACAAAATTTGTAAATTTTCTAAAATTTCATGCTTCTATATACAACCGTTTTATTATTCATCTTACATATACTGATTTTATTATTACTATTACACAATAACAGTTTCATAAATCCCCTATCCTTTTGTCAACGATTTTCTAGTAACTGTGTTCCCTCTTATCATATTTCCAGGAGATCTGTTTCCCAATCTCTTGGATCCTATTCCCAACATTTATTAGTTTTTTGGTCAAAGTGGCGGAGTTCAGTTATATTCTTATTACTTATTGGGAAATTTTGGTAAAGGTTCTAGATGGAACTTGAGGAAAAAGCTTATAGGGATGGTTTTGTAACTGTATTTCATTAATTAACCATTCGTCTATTTGCGAGTGGATTAAAGGGTTTGGAATAACTGATTCTAAGTTCATTGGTAGTTGTGTTTCAAAAGAGCGATTAAAAATAGTTTCATTAACAGGCTTAATAGTATTATGGCTTGCCATTATAGAGTCTAATTTTTCCTGAGATGGTAACTTTTCAATTTGCCTGGAACTTTCCCCAATTTCTATTTCCTTGGGCTTGGGTTTCTTGGGAGGTAAAGCATCGAACTCTATAGGTTCTTCTATATCTGGTATATACCTATTGAAATCTCTGGAAACTTCTACTCTTACTGGATAGAGATTTAAATTCTGAAGGGCCTCAGACAAGTTACTCATGCTGTTTAGCAAAAATAGACATAGTCAGAATTCATAAAATTTATAGAAAACTTTTTAAATATTAGTTCCTACTGGGTACTATTTGAAATTTACATCACACGAGGTTTTATTTGTAAATTTTATGATTTTCTTGATAAGACTTCTAGACTGTAGATAATAAAGGTACTAATACTTGAGTCAAATTATTTAAGAATTTGCATTACTTACTACATTGACTAGCATATAAAAATATGCTCATACTGTACACAATTATTCAGATAATAGAACACATAATCACAAAATAGCAATTAATAAAAATTAAGTATTTTCTAAATAATTAATTGGCTTAAATCAGTGGCTTGAGAAGTGGCTCTGATACCACCTTATTTCTGTCACGGCCCCCGACCCGGTTTGACCCGTTTCAGGAGCCGCGGGACAGAAATCCTGCGGTATTTAATTTAGGTGACAGCGGAAGTCTTTTAAAACAGGATCTTTAGTATTAAAACTACTCGTTACATAATTTAGGGATAAAACCCAGTAATTTACAATAATGTGATTTCCATGGAAATCTTTATTTTTAAAACATGTTCCTTTATTTATTTACACTGAGCCACTTTTCTAAGCTGGTAGTGCTTTCTGGCACTTTTCTTTGCTCACAACAGATTACCTGAAACATGTTTGAAAAAGGTTTTGTCAGCGGGGAAATACTGAGTGAGTTCATTCAGTTTTTAGGAAATGACCCATAGTTATAAATTACAGCATAAGAGCGATTACAATGGTTCACATCTTATCTTTATCTGGCTTTCTGCCACAATGGTGACAAGTCACAATGGTGACGATGGTCATACCACTATTAGGTTAATGAACTCTAATAGTGACGTTTCTCCCTAGTAGGTCAATGAACCTAACTGGGAGAAATAGTAATGTGCACAATACCCCACTAACCAATAAATCAAGATATCCACGACTTAGTCCCTGTAATTATAACTTTTGAAAATACTTTGAGGTATTGTAAAACACTTTGAGAAAAAGAGAATGACTCACATTGCAGATTTAACGAGCAGTGTATAAGCCTACTGATTAGCCTTGATTATTTCTAATTTAACAATAATGCACACAAAACAGGGTTAGTGATCAATACAGCAGTTACGATAACTTACAAGATCAAATTCTCACAATGAATGACAAAGTGCAATACTTCAACTCATTTATCGTATTAACGACAAACGACAAAGTATAATACTTCAACTCATTTATCGAATTATCGACAAACGACAAAGTATAATGCTTCAACTCATTTATCGAATTATCGACAAACGATAAAGCATAACCCAATGTGGGCGGCACTTAGACATTCTTTGGATATATTGATCCCGGAAATGAATCGTAATAGCGATCGAGTTATTACCCTGATTGCGGCAGCGTTTCGTGATCGGTGTGTGTTGTGTGGTAAACGAACGATATCTCTGTGTATATTTTGAGTTTTTACGTCGAATTAACGGCAAACTTCAAGTGCCACTGCCCCCTATTTATAGCTGAAAAATGTCCTCCCTCGCGTGTCACGACAGGGAAACCTGGTCCTGGCGCGTGGCGCGAGAGGTCACTTTTAATATGGTGTTGCCACGCGTCTCAGTAGCTTGGGTGAGTCGACGGTTTGTTAAAATTCAATTTCTATCGAAAACAGTTTGGATAATACTAACTAGGAAATACCCCCGCTGAGTTTTAGGGGCCCTGATCCTGATTTCGATTGTTCTGAAAATTTTAGGGTTTATGTAGAATCACTTGGGTGTCTCAATTAGGGTTTTCTTAATAGATAATTAACATTCTAATTATTAATTTTAATGAGAGTTGTTACATCCTCCCCACCTTAAGAAAAATCTCGTCCTCGAGATTCACTGAAATAGATGAGGGTGCTTTCACTTCATCTTTGATTTCAGTTCCCAAGTGTACTCTGGTCCTCTCCTGGATTCCTATTTGACTTTTACTAGTACTAGTCGTTTGTGTTTGAGAACTTAATCATCCGATCTTCTATTTGTAGGGGTTTCTCTATGAATTTTAGCATTTTTTCATTTATCTCTATATCTTGAAGAGGTACTACCAGGGATTCGTCTGTGAGACATTTCTTGTGATTGGATATATGAAACACATCATGTACTCCTGCTAATTCTTCTGGTAGTTATAAATGATAAGCTACTGGTCCTATGCGTTGGATTATTGGAAATGGTCCTACGTATCTTGGACTTAGCTTCTTAAATTCCTTTCCAAGGAAATACTTTCAATAGCATTTTGTTTCCAACTCGAACTTCGACGGCCTTTGTTTATTATTTGTATAATTCTTCTAACCGTCTTCAGCCTTTCCTTCGTGATACTGAATATCACAGTCGTAATCACCGAGGATTTCCTTTTCCTCATTTTTTAATTCTTGTTGCTCAATATGTATCTTAAATTCTTATGACTTATATGGATAGTAAGCTTGCTTAG
Organism: Helianthus annuus; assembly: GCF_002127325.2. Lineage (NCBI taxonomy): Eukaryota > Viridiplantae > Streptophyta > Magnoliopsida > Asterales > Asteraceae > Helianthus > Helianthus annuus. The sequence continues at coordinate 128,413,398 of NC_035446.2, read as the reverse complement.
ATAATGTTTCCTAATCTTAAGGGTAACTTGTGGTTTCTAATTTTTTTTTTAAGCTTACAAGTGGTAAGGCTTTCTTCGTGCTTTTGCAATTGCCTTGATGCATACACAATTACCTTTTTGTGTCGCATTACCATACATCCAAATTCTAACTTTGAGGCATTACCGTATACTTTAAAATCTTCTGTTCCTTCTGGTAAGGCTAGCTAGAGGCTTCTTTTTGTTTGGGTTCTTATTTAGAATTAACTGTTTTAGCTTAGTTAAGGATATACCTATTTAAAAGAATCCTTAATAAACTGTCTATAGTATCCGGCTAAATTTACAAAATTCCTAATTTCCATTTAAAGATTGCGAACTCTTCCATTGCTATCTTAGCAGGATTTAAGTGAATATCTTCATAATTTATCATGTGACCTTACGTGGTTTATTTTCTATAATCATAAATACTTCTCCGGCGGGTACCTGGATTTTCTATAAAGTTCTTATCACCGAGAATTTGAGTAGGGTTGGCTACTAACCAATCTATTTCTAACACAACATCAGACTCGGCTAATTTCATAGGAATTAGGTTAGCGAAGAATTATATGACCTAAGAGTTCTATATTTTCCTTTTTGCCTGTTTTGACTGTAAAGATTTGTCTAAGTTAAGAGTTTGACAGAATGAAGTATTTATAAAACTTTGGTGTACATCAGAGTCAAATAATACTTTTTGTGTAAACGTTGTAACCTAGGACGTACCGGCTATTACATCTGGAATGAGCTCTGCTTCCTGAGCAGTCAATTGAAAGGCTCTTGCATTCCTTTTTGCTTCTTCTGCAGGTTTGGCTTTAGTGTCAGATGGTTTGTTTAGTTTTGGACAATTTGGCCTAAGATGTCCAGTTTCTCCACAGTTGTAACAAACTGAAAATTTCTTCCTCCTGCAGTCTTCTTACTGATGCCCTGGAATTTTGCAAAAATTGCAGTATCCTTTGCATTTTCCAAAATGCTTTCTTTTGCAAAAATTGCAAAATGGACTAGTGGAAGATTGCCCATTCCCTCCTTTCTTGAAATCGTTATGGTTATCCGAACGGATTACCTGGGTAATCTTTTGGGCTACTTCCTTCCTTCTATTTTCTTCTCTTGTCCGTACTAGTTCGTCAGTCAGAGTATTGGCTAAATCCACCGCATCATCAATCGTGCGAGGTTTCGCAGCCTTGACGATGTTACGGATTTCAGAAATCAATCCCCAAATATATCGAGAAATAAGTACTGGTTCTGGCGAAGCCAGGGTTGGTACTACTCGAGCATACTCAAAGAATGTCGTAGTATACTTTCGACAATCTACATCCATCATTCGGTGGGTTAAAAATTTGTTTGTCATTTGTTCCTTTTCATATTCGGGACAGAATTTTCTTTCTACCAAGCTCTTAAATTCTTCCCAGTTCATAGCATACGCCATCCTTCTTCCTTTTGATTGTAACACCGTATTCCACCATTCTAGCGCTCCTTCTTTGAAAAGATTTGACGCGTACATGACCTGATCATTCTGAGCACATTTACTTATGGCAATTACTGCCTCAGTTTTCTCTAACCAACGTAGTGCCGCAGTCGCTCCTTCGTTGCCTGCAAACTCAGATGGTTTACAAGCAAGAAATTCCTTGTAAGTGTAACCAGGCGTTGCAACTTTCATTTTCTTAGGGAGCGGCGCTTGTTGTGGTTCATTGTCATGATTAACATGATCATTGCCTCCGTTTACGCTATTACTGAAGTTATCTTCAGAAATACGTTTGCTAGGAACGAGTTGTTGTGGTTCTATTGGATTTTTAACAGCAGCAACGATTGCTGGAATAGCGTTGGCTATCCCTTGAGCTATCATTGTTGGAATAGTGTTGGCTATCCCTTGAGCAACGATATTTTCTATATCCTGCCTAGTCATATATTGATCCCCCGGTTGTTGCTCAGATTGATTAACCTCATTAACTGGTTCATTATTAGCGTTTTCCATTTGACAACTAAGTTATAGATAAATAATTAGTATACAAGAAATAATCCAATATCACACTTAATTGCACATAATCATGTATACGAACAAAATTTGTAAATTTTCTAAAATTTCATGCTTCTATATACAACCGTTTTATTATTCATCTTACATATACTGATTTTATTATTACTATTACACAATAACAGTTTCATAAATCCCCTATCCTTTTGTCAACGATTTTCTAGTAACTGTGTTCCCTCTTATCATATTTCCAGGAGATCTGTTTCCCAATCTCTTGGATCCTATTCCCAACATTTATTAGTTTTTTGGTCAAAGTGGCGGAGTTCAGTTATATTCTTATTACTTATTGGGAAATTTTGGTAAAGGTTCTAGATGGAACTTGAGGAAAAAGCTTATAGGGATGGTTTTGTAACTGTATTTCATTAATTAACCATTCGTCTATTTGCGAGTGGATTGAAGGGTTTGGAATAGCTGATTCTAAGTTCATTGGTAGTTGTGTTTCAAAAGAGCGATTAAAAATAGTTTCATTAACAGGCTTAATAGTATTATGGCTTGCCATTATAGAGTCTAATTTTTCCTGAGATGGTAACTTTTCAATTTGCCTGGAACTTTCCCCAATTTCTATTTCCTTGGGCTTGGGTTTCTTGGGAGGTAAAGCATCGAACTCTATAGGTTCTTCTATATCTGGTATATACCTATTGAAATCTCTGGAAACTTCTACTCTTACTGGATAGAGATTTAAATTCTGAAGGGCCTCAGACAAGTTACTCATGCTGTTTAGCAAAAATAGACATAGTCAGAATTCATAAAATTTATAGAAAACTTTTTAAATATTAGTTCCTACTGGGTACTATTTGAAATTTACATCACACGAGGTTTTATTTGTAAATTTTATGATTTTCTTGATAAGACTTCTAGACTGTAGATAATAAAGGTACTAATACTTGAGTCAAATTATTTAAGAATTTGCATTACTTACTACATTGACTAGCATATAAAAATCTGCTCATACTGTACACAATTATTCAGATAATAGAACACATAATCACAAAATAGCAATTAATAAAAATTAAGTATTTTCTAAATAATTAATTGGCTTAAATCAGTGGCTTGAGAAGTGGCTCTGATACCACCTTATTTCTGTCACGGCCCCCGACCCGGTTTGACCCGTTTCAGGAGCCGCGGGACAGAAATCCTGCGGTATTTAATTTAGGTGACAGCGGAAGTCTTTTAAAACAGGATCTTTAGTATTAAAACTACTCGTTACATAATTTAGGGATAAAACCCAGTAATTTACAATAATGTGATTTCCATGGAAATCTTTATTTTTAAAACATGTTCCTTTATTTATTTACACTGAGCCACTTTTCTAAGCTGGTAGTGCTTTCTGGCACTTTTCTTTGCTCACAACAGATTACCTGAAACATGTTTGAAAAAGGTTTTGTCAGCGGGGAAATACTGAGTGAGTTCATTCAGTTTTTAGGAAATGACCCATAGTTATAAATTACAGCATAAGAGCGATTACAATGGTTCACATCTTATCTTTATCTGGCTTTCTGCCACAATGGTGACAAGTCACAATGGTGACGATGGTCATACCACTATTAGGTTAATGAACTCTAATAGTGACGTTTCTCCCTAGTAGGTCAATGAACCTAACTGGGAGAAATAGTAATGTGCACAATACCCCACTAACCAATAAATCAAGATATCCACGACTTAGTCCCTGTAATTATAACTTTTGAAAATACTTTGAGGTATTGTAAAACACTTTGAGAAAAAGAGAATGACTCACATTGCAGATTTAACGAGCAGTGTATAAGCCTACTGATTAGCCTTGATTATTTCTAATTTAACAATAATGCACACAAAACAGGGTTAGTGATCAATACAGCAGTTACGATAACTTACAAGATCAAATTCTCACAATGAATGACAAAGTGCAATACTTCAACTCATTTATCGTATTAACGACAAACGACAAAGTATAATACTTCAACTCATTTATCGAATTATCGACAAACGACAAAGTATAATGCTTCAACTCATTTATCGAATTATCGACAAACGACAAAGCATAACCCAATGTGGGCGGCACTTAGACATTCTTTGGATATATTGATCCCGGAAATGAATCGTAATAGCGATCGAGTTATTACCCTGATTGCGGCAGCGTTTCGTGACCGGTGTGTGTTGTGTGGTAAACGAACGATATCTCTGTGTATATTTTGAGTTTTTACGTCGAATTAACGGCAAACTTCAAGTGCCACTGCCCCCTATTTATAGCTGAAAAATGTCCTCCCTCGCGTGTCACGACAGGGAAACCTGGTCCTGGCGCGTGGCGCGAGAGGTCACTTTTAATATGGTGTTGCCACGCGTCTCAGTAGCTTGGGTGAGTCGACGGTTTGTTAAAATTCAATTTCTATCGAAAACAGTTTGGATAATACTAACTAGGAAATACCCCCATGAGTTTTAGGGGCCCTGATCCTGATTTCGATTGTTCTGAAAATTTTAAGGTTTATGTAGAATCACTTGGGTGTTTCAATTAGGGTTTTCTTAATAGATAATTAACATTGTAATTATTAATTTTAATGAGAGTTGTTACAGCAACGGGGTTAGCTCCAGGAATGAGGTCGATGCGGAAGTCGATATCACGACTTGGTGGTAGTACGGGAAGATCGTCAGGGAACACCTGAGGAAATTCACGAACCACTGGAACATCTTTAACTTCAACTTTCTTTTTCTTTCCCTTCTCCGCTACTACAATGTTGGCCAAGAAAGCTCGGTATTCCTTGCGGAGATACTTGCTGGCTTGAATACACGACATAAGCTTGAGACCTTTCGACGTTGTTTCACCGTATACACACAATAGATCACCATTTGCGAGTGAGAATCGAATCATCTTCTCGAAGCATACCACTTCAGCATGGTTTTCACGAAGAAAGTCCATGCCTATTATGACGTCAAAGCTTCCGAGTTGCATTGGAATAAGATCGATAGGGAAGATGTGATTGTTGAGTTCGAGAGTACAATCACGGAGTACAGAGTTCACGACAATAGTTCTTCCTGTAGCAACTTCGACTTCGAATGACGAGGATAGATAAGAGCGCTTACGACTAAGGAGCTTCTCGAATTCAAATGACACAAAGCAGTTATCGGCTCCAGTATCAAACAAACATGATGCATAAATACCATTCACAAGGAACGTACCATTAACCACGTTGTTATCCGCCTGAGCCTGACGGGCATTGATGTTGAAGGTTCGGGCATGGGCTGCTTGCTGCTGTTGCTGAGGCTGCTGTTGTGGTTGTTGCTGTTGTTGCTGCTGGGGCTCTTGCTTAACCACCCTGTTCGGGCACCTGTTTGCAAAGTGGTTAGGGTCACCACATGCAAAGCAGACTCGAGCATTGACTGCTGGTGCTGGAGCTGCTTGTTGGCCTTGAGGGGCAGGGAGTAGAGCTTGGTTGGCAGTGGCTTGAACTGGGGCTTGACGAGGACCATAGCGACAGTTCGCAGTGAAATGACCGTAAAGGTTACAGTGAGCGCAAAAACGACAAGATAGACCCACTGGATGATGATACAGACATGTCGGGCAGAGTGGGTGAGGGCCTGTGTATGCACGCTTCGCTGGCGGTGCATTGATCACTGGAGCTGAGCGCTGGTGCTGTTGCTGCTGAGCTGGTACAGCTTGTACAGGAGTGGCGTTTGTCGCGGCAGCACAGCTCTTGTTGCTGGAGCTGTTATTCTTCTTCCTTCTTCTTGAACACTTGGAGGATTGAGCAGGTGAGTCAGTGGGTGCTGCAGTGGCTTGGTGCAGAGACTTGGTTGGCTTATCCTAGAAACCAGCTTTCACTTGCTTATCATTGTTCTCGGCGGCGAGTAGGTAGGTTTCTTCGATCGTTGCTGGCTTGGCGGCGTGAACAAAGTCGGCTACGCAATCGGGTAGAGCTCGAATGTACTTCTTGATGGCTTGATCTAAGGTCTTGACTTGATCAGGACAGATAATGCTAAGCTGCTTGAAGCGAGCAGTGAGAGCCGCGTTGTCTCCATCCTTCTGCTTGATTCCCCATAACTTGTCCTCCAGCTTTTGGCGCTCATGAGGAGGGCAGAATTCTTCGATCATAATCGCCTTCAACTCCTTCCATGATAGCCCGTAAGCTGCATCATTTCCGCGTTTGTTTCGTTCGGCCGTCCACCAGTCTAGAGCACGGGACTGGAAGACGCCTGTAGCATTGAGAGTGCAGAGATGTTTAGGACATCCGCTCTGGCGCAGAGTGACTTCGACCGAGTCGAACCAGTGAAACATGGCTGTTGGACCATCTTCGCCAGTGAACTCTTTTGGTCCGCATGCTTTGAACTGCTTGAAGCTGAAAGCAGCCTTGTTCGAATCCTTAGGGATTTCAGCTCAGGATTCTTCAGACGACTTACTAGTGTTTTCATACACCTCACTCACAGCTTTCACCACGGTTTTGGAGATGATCGCAGCGAGACGTCGGTCTCTCTTCTCTTGGCGAGTCAAACGGTGTCGGGATCCAGACGACGACATGGTCTGCATTAGACATCGTCACGAGACTCAACACAATGAAATCGAATCTCACCTCACACGTCTAGACTACTAAAGCTCAGAATCACGTCGAATCACATATTACGTAACATATAGGCACATAATCACAGATACACATAATCATAGAACACAGAAGTACACAGAGCACAGAATCACAGAAGCAGAGAAGCACGTAAGCACATAGAACACATAACACATAAATACCTAGGCACTTAATCACTGAGGTAGTTAGAAAACAGAAACCTATCCTTCAAAGCTCGTGTGTTGTTCGAATATCGTATCGAATAGCGTCGTATAGTATAGTCTAACTTAGTCGTATAGCATAACATAGTATGATACCGTCTAGATTTGCGATACTGGGCGTCGATTTAAGATAGAACAGCAAATGCGGGTCGTGTGTGTTGATCGAAGTGGTAGTAAAATCGAATATTACTCCAAAATAAAACAGAGAAAGCAAATATAACACAAAACAGAGAAAGCACACATAACACATAAAATCAACAAGTCATCAGAGTACGCGGTTGCGGTTCTCATAATTGAAACACATAAAATCGAGAGGTAGATTGTCTGCGGCTACTAGACATCGACTACCCAAGGCAACTCGACTATTCACAGTGGACTTGTCATCACTTTCGACTCTAGAGGTCGTGTTTCTGCCTCGACTCTTGGGCTTTCCACACTCGTTCCCTAGGTCATACTTGTGAGTTCAGGTCGTTGGAGTCCGTCGAAGCCTTGGTGAGATGAATAAAATACAGAACAAACTGCTAAGGTGAGGGTTTCACCCCTTGGCTTAGCAATTTCTTCCTTGTTTTTAGTAAAATCGAGAAGAATTTTCATCAAAATGGGGGTTTCACACCTGATTTGGTATAATTCTCCTCGTTTATTGGCAAAAATTTCGAGATGAAGAAGTAAAATCCCCATAAGTCAGGAAATTTAGTCGGGAGTTTGCGGTTTTCACACCTATTCCTGACTGAATCGCCCGTCTTTAGTTGAAAATTTGAGTGCAGTGATAGTGAAGGGTTGCAGAATAAGCACGTAAACTTGGTCTGATGGTTCCTAACTATAGTCTAGGTCTCTAAGACAGCGACCCGGACTAGGTCGTGTCTGCCTAATTCCCTATAGTTATGGCTCTGATACCAATCTGTCACACCCCAACCGATGGCGGAATCATCGGGGCGTGGCACTGAGCGAAACAGATTGTTCAGCAGTTTCCATAACAACTATTTATATAATCCAGTTAAAGATACGTCCCATACCGTATCCCGAATAAACAAACATGTCATTACAGATAATCATCCAAACAAGAAATTTCCGTTCCGACAACTCAGATTCAAATATTATTACAGCAATTGTTTATCTGCTTCTAGACCCCTATTCTGTTGACTTTCTGGCTGTAATGCCAGAGGACAAGATCAATAGACAACTATGCCTTAGACGCTTGTTCTTGGTAGACAACTATTTGTTGGGGGCTTCTAGAAACTTATTCAAGCCTCGCTTTCCTAGCAAATAAGCATCCTAATTACCTGTCACATACGTTAAAATAAAGTCAATACATAAAATGTAAAGGTGACCACACACGTTTGATAATAGCATATAGAGTTCGAATAGTTTACGCATAACCAGGCACGTACACAGAGGAAAACGATGCATGTTAATTATCGACATGGGACCATCGATACCAACGACTGCGGGTTGACCGTCCGAGACGGTTCGCAATACATGATTACCACCGTAATCCATGCAAGTAATTGTCCTTAACAACCCCCGCGTGAACGGGTGCTGAGTCCAAACTATAGTACTATGTTGCTAAGGCAGGTAGATAACACTCCACGTGTAAACATAATAAACAACATTCATTTAGTCAAGTAGCACATGCAATCGGTTAGCGTTCAAATAGTTTGTGTTTGTTTGTGATTTAATAGGTAAAGTATGTAACACCCAAAAGTGCTAAAAGCAAAAAGGGATCGAGTATACTCACAGTGATTGATTGTGGATTGAAGGGAGCGCTGAGAGTAAGATTAGCCTGAATAGTTCGATAGCACAACGATAAGTAACGCGGAAAAGTAAACAAGTAAGGATGGATCGAATGGGCTGGTCGATCGAATGGCAGGTTCGATCGAACGGGCTGTTCGGTCGGCTGGTATGTCCGGTTGGACAGTCCTGTTCGATCGGCCGGTAGGCTCGATCGGCTGGGCCATTCGAGTGGATTGTTTCTTCCTCTGGTGTGTTTGTGTTTGAGGATTTGAACTTTTGAAGTTTTCGTTGCAGCATTTGAGAACACTGAAGTGTTCTTACCTTTCAAGTCGGTCGATCGAACGGTTCGTTCGATCGGCTAGCTCACTCGATCGGCTAGAAACTTCAGAATTAGTCCTCAACTGAATGTCACTCGATCGAACAGTCTGTTCGATCGGCTGGCATTCCTACTACGAACAAGTTGTGAAAACGATTAAGTGTTGAAGTATAGTATTTCATGATCCGAAGAGTAATGTTCACCAAACGCAGTTCGATCGAACATCTCTTCCTCAATACTATGCTTCAAGAAATTTTGAAATTGTGGGACCATGTGCTAGCCGATCGGCTGGCCCGGTCGATCGGCTGGCATGTCCGATCGGCTGGCCCGGTCGATCGGCTGGCATGTCCGATCGGCTGGGCTGTTCGAACAGCCTAGCCGTTCGGCCAGCAAGTCTAACCTGGTCGGCTTTTCGTCTAACACTTGGCTGTTTGATTATTTGTCATTCTTTCAAGGTATCTTGACAATGTGTTGAACTATGATAACCTCCGTTCCTACTTGTTTGTTTCGCTCGGACAGGAATCACCCAAGTCTGGCCGGTGAACGGTTCGGAATGTCGGTTTAGAGTTTAACCCGAAATCGGTGAACCTTGTTCATAGAACTCGAATCTTGAACCCTTTTAACTGTTTGGATGATTAGTTAGCCGGTTCAAGCTCCGTTTCTCTCGGTTTGAAGGCATTGAGTGTAAAAGAGTTGAAAGAAAGTTGGGATTCCTTCTTCCAATCCTTCACAACTTGTGGATGTTTAGATCTTTGATAGATCTTAGCTTGTTTATGTGGAAATCGGTTAGATCTAAGCTAATCATAGTTGAATAAGGCCAAAACATGATGTTCTTCAAGAACACCATGATGACATCACCCAAGAACACTTAGATCTTGGTGATTTCACGGTTAAAATCCAAGTTTTGAAAGATAGAAAGGTGTAGAATCAAGTAATGATCAAGATCGTACAAGAATTAGAGTGAAAACTTACCGGGATTGAGAGAAATCTGAGAAAAGGTAAAGAAGATGGCTGGTTCGGTCAGAGCTTTCCAAAAATGGAAAGTGTGACAATGACAGCACTATTTATAGGCTCCAAAAGAGGAAAGTGGCAGCCGATCGGCTAGGAGCTCCGATCGAGTGGGCTGCTCGATCGGCTGGCAAGATGCTAGCCGATCGGCTGGCCTGTTCGATCAGGTTGCCTCCTGTTCGATCCGCGACACACTTCGAGTATTTTGCGACGATTTTCGACGTTTCGATTTCGATGGACGATGATACGAATACGATAGGGTTTCCTAGTCAAATTACTTTTAATCCCAACCACTATATCTACATACAAGCATCTACTTTTCGCGTTTCGTTGTCGGTTTCGATTGAGTTCGTTTGCCTTTCGAATTTCGATTGATTTGCTTGAATACCACACGAAACATAAAGTAAACATGCACAAGTAACACATAAGGCACACACACACGTATAACAATATCACAATTCGCATAATTCGAGTCTCGAGTTCGATGATTGTTAGATCGGTTTGATTACTGATTAGTCAACTTTATCGCATTGTTACTTCATATCATTCACAGTTGTAGATTGGTCCGCGTTAAAACATATTCGATTACTTCGATTCTTGCTGATTACAACACTTACTCCACATAATACAACTAAAACATAAAATAGACTATCTACAGTCAAAGAAAGTCAAAGTTGACTTGGACTTTGACTTTGACTTTGACATTCGAAAACACGGGGTGTTACAATAACAAAGCAGCAAAATCAACAAAGTGGAAGGAGTGTATAAGTAATTTTTGAAAGTTAAGGGACCAAAAAAACCTGTATACAAGGACCAAACATGCAAAAATCCAAATCATAATGACCAATGTCGAGAGGTACTTTCTCCACCGACTTTGTTTTTTAGTATACAAGGACCAAACATGCAAAAACCCAAATCATGATGACCGATGTCAAGAGGTACTTTCTCCACCGACTTTGGTTTTTAGTATATAGAGTAATATTTTATCGAGTACAAATTAATGATATGACTATTTACCCTTTTGTATTCATACTTGTTTATAATCATCCTTTTATTATAATAAAATAGCAAAATTCCCCCAATGTGATGTGGCGTCTATTTGTTCGGTATCAGTTCGATTCATTACGTTATTAGCATGGTATTAGCACTCGGTATATCAACTGAAAGATAATAAAATAAAATAAAGTCATGATAAGATAAAAATGATTTTGACATGTGTTTTACATTGGTCAAAAACCATAAAAAAATGAATATCAGTAACAACTTCGACAATACTAATACTGGTACCGATGTTCGGTTGAAATCGACAAGGCGTCAATGTTGCTAGATGGTATTAGTTTAGTTCATCACAGATCAAAGTACCATACCGGTACCGATACTTGCTACCAAAGATATTTATACGTCAGTATTGATTCAGTTTGTCATAGTAAAGAACATAAAAATTCAATTATATTGGACCCATCTGATTTTGAACAAAACTTTTATTTAAACGTAGATAAAAATAAGCACGTCACAATGGTATATTCGGAAATTGTAAAGAATAACACTATATAATTTGAATAACGTAAAGGGTAAACGACACGGGTTTATAAAAAAAAACTAAATGTGAGATAGGTTTGATAACATATACGTCTGTAGTTCGATCACTTTTACATTACCACTCACAACTCAATTTCATTGTTTTTTGTCGAGATGTAGATAATATTAGACAAATCGCAACAACATATTTGAATATTTATAAGATATCATATCTTAAAAGTTACAATAGAAAAACATAATATGTTTTTTTTCATATCTTAAAAATTACCATAGGAAAACATAATATGTTTCTTTTATTGGCATTTCATTGAGACAAACTAGCAATGAATAGGTTTTCTTAAAAGCTAGAAAATTATAATAAATAAATATTTGTTTATTGTTGTTCATCTTCCTTGTAAATTTATATATAGATAAAATATTAAACACGTTAGATTCTCGTAATCATAACATAACCATGAATCGGACCTTAAGTGTATGTGTTGTGGTGTGTGTAGAAAACTAAAGGGATGAATAGGTTTTCTTCAAATTTATTTGTTAAACACTTATTTTAGTTGATTAATCATTTGTTAAAACCCAACAATATACATTTAAAGAAGAAACAATAAGATATGCAAGTATTTAAAGAGTTAAGGGAATGAATCACAAAACCGATTTATAGTGGTTCAAGAGATGTTAGCTAATACTAGTATGTCCTCTCCCCGATCCTTTGATCAAGAGTTTCTCCACCAGTCGTCTTCCTTAAACCGGTAGGGATCATCATCACACAATAGTCTCACTAAGCAAATGTAGTGATCACCTTGTACAAACATCCCACTATTTCAAAAGAAGTGATCACCTTCTACGTCCCACTAATCTCAAGTGGTATTGATCACCACTCTTTCAAATTACTAAACAAACTTACTAATGTCCCTTACAAGTATCTAACAACAACTAGAAACAAATCAACAATGCTCTCGATAGAAAGTTCAAATACAAGAATCAACGATGATTAAGTTGTGGAACAATTCTTTTTAATTTTTGGGCTCTTGATCTTGAATCTCACTTTAATTTGGAGTTTGAATTACAAGGAAATTAGAGAGATATATCTTAGAATGATATTTTACAGAGTTTAGAGCAAAAATGACAACTTTGGATGAAAGTAAGATGTTCTATTTATAGGCACAACTGAGAAAGCAATGTAAACCAGGACTGCCAGCTTGGCAGTCGCTCTGGCAACGACTAATTTCGATTTCTTTATTGTGTCGTGCTGTGAACTAGGGCTGGCATAACGGGTCAACCCGATCTGTTAAGACACGAACACGATAAGACACGAACCCGAAACACGTAAACACGAACACGACACGAAATCTTATCGGTCAGATTTTCGAAACACGAACTTGTTAATAAATAGGTTACACGAAACGACCTGTTAAGACACGAAAAAATTACCAACGTATCATACGACCTGTTTAAGACACGAACACGACCTGTTACGACACGGTTTAAGACACGAACACGACCTGTTAAGACACGAACATGACCTGTTTAAGACACGAACATGACCAAATTGGGGAAGCTGTGAACCGAATTGTGAATGGTGGTGTTTGTGAGACATATTTGAAAATTAGGGTTTGGATTGTAGAAAAAGAACCGCATGTGTTTGTGTATAATTATCCAAGGTCCCATGACTAATGACCCCATGTCTACACTGTCACACCCCAACCGATGGTGGAAACATCGGGGTGCGGCACTAAGCGATTCAGATTGCTCAAGAGATTCCACAACACTGTTTATTTCGATAGACACTAATCAAATTTCATAAAAAGTCTAAAATTGTCAACCACAATCCACATGTAACATAATGTTTCAAATTAACATACGATTCAAATATTGTTCAAAACTGTCTTATTTATCTAAGATGAGTTTCTAAGCATCATCCTAGCTTGTTTCTTGTATCACAACTACTATCAACCTGCAACATGTATTAAAATACTATCAACAAAAATGTTGGCGAGCATACAAGTTTGAATACGTAGCATAATAGTTTAAAAACTCATATCCAACATGAAAACATATAAAATAAGTTTCACCATGCTAGTTTACGCAGTCCAAGTGATAGCCCAATTTCCAATGCGTTAAGTGCCTTTCCCAAAGACTAACGGGAGGTTAAATGTCTCATCCTAACAATACCCCAAAGACTAACGGGGAGGTGCATTACCCCTATAGCGCTACCATTGTTAAGGCGAAACTACACACAAGGATTAAACGTTCACATAGCATAAAAAGTCTCAAGTTTCACAAGTTTCAAGTTTCATGTTTAAATGGATAGAGTATGTTTCAAATAAGTTCCAAGTGTCAAGTGTCTTGATAATAGAATACATGTTGCATCCTAAAAGTGTTTAAAACAAAAAGGGATCGAGTATACTCACAGTGGGTGCTTAGAACCAAACACTGTTAGATTGGATCGAAGGGAGCGCTGGCTCAGCCTGCGTGTGGGGAACAGAGCATAAGTCCTCTAAGTACTGACCCGGTCGGAAACAAAGTGTCGAACGGTGCGAAAATCGAGGAAAAGTGTCTGACTGAATACCTGGGCGGATGGTCATCCGGACGGATGACCATTCGAAAGAATGGCCATTCGAACAGTGGTTTAAGTTTGCGAACTGTTAAAGTTTCAAACGTTGTGATCATAGTGTACTGTAAAACAAATAAGTGTCAACATAATCAGATCATCTGAACGAATGGTCATCCGATCGGATGGCCATTCGGACAGACGATCAGTGTGTGAAGTTTCGTGAAATTTTCTAAGTTCGGCTTAACGGAGACGGTGTAACGACGCGTCAAACAAGGGAAACGTTCCAAACCCAGCTCGTTCAGTTGGCTGGGAACCACCCCTACTCAAACCGACGAACTGTTTATGGTGAGGTTTCATGTTTGGACCCGTCAATCAGCCCGTTTTCCAGTGGAAATTCAGTTCTTAAGCCGACTTTTGACTAAAGAACGAGTCAATAGCCTGTTTGAGTTCGATTCCACAACTGTTTTGTATAGAAATTGAAGAAAAGTCCGAAAAGTAGTTGTAAAACGTGATGTTCATCAGATCTGAGCCAGAAACCATGTGAAATTCCGTCAGATCTGATGTAAAAGTGGGAGATTCTTAAGTTTTTGCATAAAAGTTGTGAAAATCTGTTAGATCTAGGGCCGTTCTTGCTTAAATGGTGCTTCACAATAGTTTGTACCAACTTCTGAGTGGAAACCACCTCCAAGAGACCCCAAATTAGTCGATTTTCGTGAAGATATTGAAGTGTTTGTGGGATTTTGATGAAAAATCTTGTGTAGGAGTGATAATTGATGAAAGTTGTACAAGAGTTAGGGAAGTATACTTACGATTTGCCTTGATTCTTGCTTAAAATGACTGAGAGTGCGTGTGGTCGGATGGCAGAGAGTGAAGGGTGAGAATGAGAGCACAAGGGGCCTATTTATAGCTATGTTGACAGCTAAGGCGGTGTAAGTGCGCAATGGGTCGGATGGCTATTCGGTCGAATGGTCATCCGATCGGATGGTCATCTGATCGGATGTCCATTCGGACAGCCGAGACCCGTTTGGTAATTTTTCGACTTTGGTTTGTTTTGTGAGCTAGTAAGCGTTGCGTTGCGTATTATTGTGGGTAACCATTACATGGTATTATTGTATGATTAACACAAAAGTTTCCGTTTTCCAAGTCTGCGTTTAAGCTAGTTAATAAGTACCAAGTTTCTCATTCAAAAAAGTATCAAAGTTTCTCGTAACAAGTGTCAAGTTTCTAGTATCACAAGAGTCAAGTATCACAAGAGTCAAGATTCACAAGAGTTAAGATTCACAAGGTCAAGATTCATACTGTTTATGTACAAAGCATCACAAAGTAGGAAAATAAGACGAGACCCGCCGAGATGACTAAAGTACCGAAACGCAGGGCGCTACATACACCGACATATAATATTTTATTATTTTTTAATTATTAACATGTACTTAACGGGTCTTAACAGGTTAACGGGTTTTAACCTGTTTAGACACGAAACTTGTTAAGGTCTTATCGTGTCGACCTGTTTTAGACACGAAACCTGTTAAGGTCAAACATGTAACATGATAACTTCGTGTAGGTTCGTGTCGTGTTATCGTGTTCGTGTCAGAATTGTCAACCCTACTGTGAACGTCATGTATTGTCTCATCCACTTTACCAAACCAACTTTAACACATTTTCACCAGGGTTGTGATTCTAAACGAGATCTATTTCGACCTTTAAGATTTGAAAACAAGTTAATTACTAAACTAGACCAGTTTAAACAGTTTCACAGTTTAAACCCGAATCGTGAACACCGCTTACAATTAACAATACATGGGCCATAATTGTCACAAAATGAAACCATGTACAAATCCAAGGACCTAATCTCAAACTTTCATAACTTAAGAACTCTTTGCCCTCATCTCATTCCACTACACACCTTCATCGATTCCGATCAGCGAACCTCTCTTAAACCCTAAATCATGAGACGAGCTTTATTCAACAAAATCCCTGTTCGTCACCTCTTAAACCCTAATCGATCATCACCTTCCCCACCTAACCCCAAAATCATCAATTCTCCCTTTTGTAGCTTTGGATCGAACCTCAGATTCTTCTCAACTGAAAATGAGAATTCATCGACGGACCAATCGAATATTCCGTCGGAATCTAACAGTATTTTGCAACCTCCGTCAAAGGAGCTTGACGTTAAAGATGTCAGCAATAAAGGTACATTAACGGCTGAAATGATATTGATATTATAAACCCTAGTTTTAGTTTTGTGTATGTTTAGTGAACTGTAGGTTGTGGTTTCCTTGTGGTGGTTGATTTGTGAACAGGATAGTCTGTAAACATTAGTTTAGTATCTGATTTCACTTTTTTTTTTATGAAATTGATTTTACTTGATGAGGATTTATGTGCATTATTATAAGTACAAGTGTTGTAGTTGCTAGTGGAAGTGCACATTGTTTTTTTTTAATGTGGTCATTATGAGTGCGTGGTGCGGTGATGAGATTGCGTTGCTGCGGTTGATGTGCGCATAACATGATGCGAATTGCGATGTGTGTGATGCGGTCTGATGGGATGCCAGATGCAGTTAACTAGTATTTGAACAAATTAGAGTGTTGATTGCATTGGGTCTGAGTTTTTGAAATCTCATTGAACAAATCCGACCATCGGTTGAGCAATGGGTTTGAATATTTGGACAAATTATACCATCGTTTGAACAAATTTGATCAGAGCTGATGAACATATTTTATATTTTAGTGTTTTAGATTTAACAAGTTAAAGTGTTATCTATAAATAAACTTTTAGTTTTTTTTTAATAATGAATGCCTCTCATACGTGATGCACACACATCGCGCATTGCGCATTAGTTTTTGGGATCAAAACGCATCTGAGCGCCACACGCCTTTTGACACCAAGGAAGTGCATAAGATTTTTAATCTGTGTTGTAGTTTAAAGGAATATATACGGGTTAACCTTTTGTATTAATACTTGTCTGGCAGAGCTGAAAATGCAGATAGAGAAGTACTTCAAAGAAAAGGATGAAGAGGCATTACCGGATGTGGTGGAGTCGATATTCAGGAGGAAAATTACACAAAAGCATGCGGATACAGATGATGAGCTGCTTGATGAGTTTAATATGCAACCAATTGATGGTGTCAACGATCAAGAGTTTGAGTCGGATTTTGATGAGTTACATGAGACAGATGATGAGATAGATAATCTGTATAACGCAAAAGATATTGTGATCAATCGAATGACAAAAGATGAATTTTTTTATATGGATGACAAGAAATGGGAAGGTATGATTAAGGAGGCTGTTGATAGTGGTCATCTTAAAGATACTAAAGAGTGTGAGCAGATACTACAGGACATGTTCATGTGGGAAAAACTCCTTCCAGGTATGTTACGGTTGTAATTCCTTTTTATTTAATAAGTTTTGTGTTTTTTTTTGTTGGCCTGCCTTTTTTAAGTCTTGTATAGTTGTATTTGAAATAACTAGCGGGATTTCCTGCGTTTTGCTGCGTGAATTCATATAGTCAGTACGATTTGTTACACTACCAATGCATCGACACGTGTTCGGTGTGGTTGATTCACTTTTTACAAAAATTGACCCAACATATGCTAAACATACTCGGTGTACTTGATTTTATACAGAATCTTAATTATAAGTGATACAAAAAGAAAAAGAAATTGATGTGGGCGGTCCGGTTTTGCACATCGCAACGTAGATAAAAACCCACGCCGTACCGGTATATTCGGAATCATGAAAAAAGTTATTTCCTAGTTTTAAAAATAATCATAATTTAAAATTAAAATTGTATAAGACCATGACCTATCCAAATGTATTATAAGTACTTAAAATCTTTTTATGTTTGCTTCAAACACAATTTTAAAAAAATGGTAATTTAATATCGTTTAAAAATGTGACTGATTTGAATTTATTATAATTAATTAAACTAAAATTTGAAAAAAATGATTATTTGATAATTTCATTTAGTTAAAATAAGTATTTGTAAATAATCATCGACAAAAAAAGAAAAAAAAAAACGGCTAGTATAATGATCAAACCTTGCTATTCAGATTGTAAAATGACTCCTTAATCCACCTCAACAGTTCCTTTGTTTCAATTTTCGATTCTATATTATGAATAAAAGAAATAATTTAGGAAAACAAACAGACACGCCATCACACCATGCTTGACCAATGAAAAAATGTTACTGTAGATCCCGTTGTTCTTTGTTATATATATAATATAATATAATTGATTGTTGTATCTATAATGGTATTTAATTTCCTGTGAACTCAGATCATCTGAAAAAATTGGTTGAAGAAAAGTATAACGAGATAGCAGATATGGTCGAAACTGGCGAGCTTGAACCCGAGCAAGGTTACGAAATGTATCAGGAATTCGAGCATAACATGCTCATGAAACACACTAAGGAGATAGAGGAAGCGGGTCCCCCAAAATTTGATGAGGCGGCTTCTGCTGTAGAGAAGAAGGACATAGATGACCCCCCGGGTGAAGGCCCTGTGCTTAGGTGGCAAACACGGGTCGTGTTTGTTCCCGGTGGTGATTCGTGGCACCCTAAAAACAGAAAAGCAAAACTGGCTGTCACTGTCAAAGAGCTTGGCCTTTCGAAAAACCAGTTCCGTCGACTACGGGAATTGGTTGGGAAAAGATATAACCCAGGAAAAGATGAACTTACTATAACCAGTGAGAGGTAATAATATATATTAATCTCTCTGTTTTTAATTATATTTTGTAACTGTAGTTACCAAACCTACATGATAAATTCTGGAGTAAAATGCCATTTTCGTCCCTGAGATTTGGTCAGTTTTGTGACTTTCGGCCAAAGGTTTGTTTTTCTGCATTTGGATCCAAAAGGTTCAAATCCGCGTTATTCTCTGTTAAGCAAGGTTGGAGAACTCGCTAGTCGCTAGTCGGCCGGTGAGGTGGGGACTAGCGACTACTCGGGATTACTCGAGATTAATCGGATCGGGTTTTTTATATATAGTTTTCAGTTTATGTATACATATACACATTTTTATAGGTATATATTTTAAGTAGCTAGGTCTTAACTCTTACTCAACTCATTTTTTTAAGTATACGAGATTAATTGTTGGAATTCGTATGGTTTGGTTGGAAACTGGCCGGAAGTTAGAGGTTTTGGCCGGAATATACAGGTTTTTTGCCGGAATCTGGTCGGAATCGCCGATTTTTGGCTGGCCGATTAGGCCCAACTAGTACCGACTAGGACCGACTAGTACCGACTAGGACCGACTAGCATTAATGGACTGATTAACGAAAAATTACTCCGTTATTGGCCGATTAGCGATTAATCGCCGCCTAATCGCGATTTTTACAACACTGCTGTTAAGTCAGGGGTGTTTTCGTCTTTTTTTTTTCCGTTAAGGGTATTTTGAATACTTGTACATTATGCTAAATGCTTATGCATAAAGTGAAAAAGACCGAAATGCCCTTTTAAGTTAACAAAAAAGACAAAAAAATACCCCTGACTTAACGAGAGTCATAAAACTGGCTGGATGAAAATGGCAAGATTTCAAACCATTTGGATCCAGACACGGAAAACAAACCTTTAGACGAAAGTCGCAAAACTGGCCAAACCTCAGGGATGAAAATGCCATTTTACTCTAAATTCTGTATGATCTAGTATTTGCAAAATGGACTGGTCGGTTTTGGGTAACTGGTCAGTGCAGGTAAGTTCTTGTATGGGGCTGAAACGTGTCTCTGGGTTGGGCTGGTTTGACCGGGCCTGATTTTGCTAACTTTTTTGCAAGTAAAAAGTATATCAAACATGATTACAAAAAGTAAGGAATGTACCCTTTGTAGGTTTGAGCATCGCGAGGAAAATAGGAAAGACTGTCTCAGGACCTTATTTGGGCTGATTGAGGAGGCTGGTAAAGCTGATAAGCTAGTTGAAGATGCCCGAACAAGCTATGTGAAGACCAGGCTTCGAGCGAACCAACAGTTCATGGAGAAGTTAAATGCTAAGATCATGAAAAATAAAGGATCTAGTTTGTTGCACGCCTGATGATGAGCCGCACACGTGTGGCCAGCCACACATATTCAGTCACAAAGTTTTAAGTCGAGATCATCAAACTTAAACACGTGCGTGCTAGATCTGACCCGTATCTCTAGATAGTCAACAACTGTTTCATTTTGGTGTTTAGTACACAATTTAGAAGATAATATCTTCTTGCCTTATATTTTTAAAACCATAACTTGCACGTTCATCCATGTTATAGATGGTGTATTGATTTGTTGTTCTTCTGCTGCTTTTGTTTCAAACTAGTTTGTAAGCAGAATTTTTCTCAGTTTAATAATATAGACGTCTGTGTTTCGGTTACTTGTGCATACTAACACGATCTCAATAAAAATTACATCGAGACATGGATAAAAATACACGTGTCAAAGAAAAAGTTGTCTATTAAAAAAAAGCCATGTTTCGTTAAAAAAACTAAAAAAGTATTTAAAATAACTTACAGAAAAAGCTACTTATTTAAATATACTAGTTAAAAATTAAAAAGAAAAAAAAAACTTTAAAAGCTATTTGTTTAAATATATTATGTAGATATTTAAAAGCTACTTATTTAAATATATTACTTATATCTTTTGTATTTCTATATATGTATTTGTATTTTACACAAATGGGGTCCCTTTAATAAAATCAAAGAATTACATAAATAGTCTTTGATGTTATAAAGGGTGTTTTGGTCATTTCATAGAAATCTAACAAAAAAACTAACACTTGATAGTGTTAATACCTCAACTTGTTACAAAATTAAAATTTAATACCTCAGATTGTTATTTTAAACTATTAGACCATGTGTAGTGGTAGAAGCTTATAATGCCCCCACCATGGGGCATTATACGACACGTGGCGTCCTAGTCAGCAAGGGGGCATATAGCAAAAGTGGTGTAGTGGGGCATTATGCCATAACCCCCATTCAATCATTTTACAATCATTTCCCAATTATTTTTTTTAATTTAAAACATAAAAAAAAACTTCATTAATTTAAAAATAAAATTACATTACTTGAAAAAAAAATAAAAAAAAAACTGAAAAAAAAAACCGAAAATAAAAAAAAAACAGAAAAAAAGCTGAAAAAAAAAAAACAATACTAGAAATAAAAAAAACATCCGATTAAATTAAAAAAAAAAACTAGTTTTCGTCTTCGCTTTCTTCACCCTCGCCAACTTCGTCTTCTTCGTCCTCCGTTTCTTCCTCTCCCTCAGGTGGTACGTACCGAACCGACCATGCGTGGTGTACCAAATCAACCATTAACTGGGAATGGTACGGTTCGTAACGCAACTCTCGCGCATTATTCACTCTTTCTTCCATTGACGCCTGCGGATGCTCCTGTTGAACGGCTTCTGGCACGTAATTATGGCATATCGCCTTTCCTTCGTCTTCCAAAATCATGTTGTGCATGATTATACAAGCGTACATAGCATCTCTCATTTTTTGCTTGCTCCATGCACGACAAGGATTTCTCAAGTATTGCCAGCGTTGTTTAAGAACCCCAAAGCATCTCTCAATGTCTTTTCGTGAAGACTCTTGAACCTTTTTAAAGTATGCTCTTTTGTCATCAATAGGATCACTAAACGTCTTCACAAAAATCGAATACCTAGGATAAATTCCGTCGCTCAAATAATATCCATGGGGGTAGTAGTTTCCATTTGCGTAAAACGACGCTTTTGGAGCTTTGCCAGAAATCCACTCCTCTAACAACGACGATTGTTCAAAAACATTGATATCATTGCATGACCCGACCACGCCAAAGTAAGGCGACCAAACCCAAAGGTCCTGTGAAGCAACCGCCTGAAGAATAATAGTGGGTCCTTTTTGGTCACCACGTGTGTGTTGGCCTCGCCATGCAGTCGGGCAGTTATCCCAACGCCAATGCATGCAATCTATGCTCCCGATCATACCAGGCAAACCATGCTCGGCGTTATGTACCTCGTAGATCTTTTGAAGGTCCTCCCATGTAGGCGTTCTAAGATAACGCGCACCGTACACATCAATTATACCTTTATAAAAAATTATAGATAAACATAAGATTCAAAAAAAAAAAAAAAAATTCTAAGCATACTCGTCGTTTAAAAAAAAATAAAAGTAAAGTATAAGAATTATACCGCGACAAAAATGTTCCAAGCTATCTCGTGTTGTTTTCTCCGCCATTTTTAGATACTCGTCGTTGATGTCGGTAGTGTTACCATAAGCAAGGATTCGTAATGCCGACGTACACTTTTGGATACCGGTAAATCCAAGTGCCCCTCTCGCATCCGGTTTTTGTTTAAAATAATCGTAGTTGGCTTCCAAGTCGTTGACTATGCGTAGAAACAACCGCTTACTCATCCGGAAACGACGCCTAAAAAATTCGTTTGAGAATGTCGGCGCCTCGTCAAAATAGTCTTTCATCAAACGCTCGTGTGCCGCGCGTCGGTCTCGTTCAACATAGCCTCTTTTATTTTTTGGTGCTTCGGGTCGACGAGAATGGTTGACATATCGCACCGCTAGTTGACATGCACTCGTAACCGCCTCTTGCTCAAGCTCCTCATCGGTCGAACCATCGCCATCCGCAAAATACTCGTTGTAGTAAAAAAATATCATGGATGAAGAACTAGGAGAAGCCATCAAGTTTTTTTAAAAATTGTGGGATTTTTTGAGAGGTTTTGAGATTGTTTTTGTTGAAAATGGATGAGTTTTGGTTGTTTATATATATATATATATATATATATATAGAGTAAGGTTAACATACAAAAAGCCTTATCATACATCACGTAGGAGACAATGGTAACCGTTGGATCAGGGGTATAATCACGCATGGGACCACATAATCACGCATGGG
The DNA here is from genome assembly GCF_002127325.2 of Helianthus annuus. Classification (NCBI taxonomy): domain Eukaryota; kingdom Viridiplantae; phylum Streptophyta; class Magnoliopsida; order Asterales; family Asteraceae; genus Helianthus; species Helianthus annuus. The sequence goes on along the minus strand of NC_035446.2, from coordinate 128,390,621 downwards.
ACCACATGGGACCACATAATCACGCATGGGACTATAATCACGCACGTTCTATGATAATAACGCACGTTATATTTTTTTGTCATGTATGTTAATGTAGGTTAAGCCCTGAAGTACATTATACTTTCTCTATATATATAATTGGTTTAAAAAAAAAATAAATCAAACTAGCCGTTGGAATATAGCCGTTTGATTGGTGGTTGGATTGTGATTAAGCGTTTTAATTTAAACGCCGGGATCGATTTTTTTGATTTAAAACGCCCCAAAACGCCCCCGTAATGGGGATATGGGCGTTATAGAGCGTTTTGGGGCAAAAATTTAAAAAAAAAACGCCCCATTACACACGGTCTTAGTACCTTAAGTTGTTACTTTGCATAAACCAAATGGACTAACGATATAATTAACTCTTAAAATTACTAGCTATTATGGGTTTATAAGTTTTTACAAACTTGTCTCTCATTCTCGGTGCCTTCATCCTGCTCCGGGTTGCCTCATCATAGGGCCGCCAAGGTGGTGCTGTGTGCCCACTTAGGGCTGCAAGGCCATGTTGACCCCGTAGCCCTTTAGGGCCATCATATTACATAGTCTTATCACAATCACCCCCGTTGCTATTGTAATTGTATTATTGATTAGATAATATTCTTGATATCACCTAATTTTTAGGTATAAACGAGAATAATAAAAATTAAGTAAGGTAACACATGGGTTAGTTTGGGTCAGTATTGGCCCAAAATCGAAACCATAACTACACTTTTGGTTAAGTGGGCAATGATAATCAAAACCGATAGTTTAAGTCGGTTTTGGTTAAGCAGTTTTACATGCTCGTTTGGTTATGGATCGATTAACCATATTAGATTTGGTGACGAAATATTTACACATGACTAAAATAGCCCAAAACAATGTAATTTGGCATGACGTGTTGGCCTTTGGGCTTGAAATTTTCTAAACTATTTAATAAATTATTACACGAAATTTGGGCTTAGATAATTTGAGTCTTAACATTTGATATTTGTATATAAGACCACGGGTGTGATTCCTGTAACGCCCGGCTATTTTGTACTTTCCACTTATAGAAAGTTTGATTCGTAATTCTATTTTTGGAAACTTTGTATTCTTGTAATCGTTTCCTTCTTTGTAATCTTTATCAAATCGAGACTTGGATCATTAATGAAGCTTATATTTTGTTACATTTATGTTAAACGCATTCTATGTATACTCGTATGTTCGATTTGGTGAATCAATCTATGTTTAATCGTGATTCTTGAAAACTATGTGCGAAACTTGTAATTAAACTAAACTTATGCATTGAACGCGTTTTGAACGAGAACGATACTTAATTTCGACATTTATGCACTCAATTATACTTGGTTTATGATAATCATACTTGTCTTGCCCTTAAACAATGCTTATATGACAAGAACATCCCCTAAAACTCTTAAAAACCCTAAACTATGAACTACAGGGGCCAAATTGTCATTTTTCAAACTTAATTTCATAATCCATGTGCTAGCGTAGCGCGACGGGTATAGCCTGGTTGCTAGCGCTACGCGAGCGCCTTGTTTCGGCAGACTTGTGTTTTCTTTCAAATTTTGCACGAAATCCAACTCTCCAACCTCACCCAATCACCTTTAATCCACCTCTAATCACCTCCAATCACCTCTAATCTCTTCCATTATAAATACTCACCTTCTCCAACCCATTTTACACTTTCACAACTCCTAAATCTTCACTAAATTGCTCTCTAATCAGCTGAGAATCTGAGTTTTGGACAGATTCGTGAAGCTTCACAAAAGTGAGTGTAACTTGTTCATTTCTCAACCAAATCACTTGGTTCTTCTTCCTAATGCTTTGTTATGTCCTTGGGTTCGAATCCTTGGTTTTTCTTTGGAAGAATCATGCTTGGATTTGCCCTAAAATGGACTAAAACTTTCTGTTTGTTTTATATTATTCAAATGACATGTTATTTCTTATCCAACTTATGTCTAACACATCTCAAACCAATGTCCTAATGCTTACAACCCCTCTTATGGTTGGTTAAGCTTAAAAACATGGTTGAGACATCTAAATCAGAGGTTAAAACCTCATAAACCTTCTGTTTTAATTAGGGTTTTACCCACAAGTAATGTTCAAGTGTGAAACTTGTTGAATGTGTGATGGTTGGATTAGCTTGGGCTATCCTTCATAAGAATCCACTCATTACTTGATGTTTTACTATAGATTAGTTGTTGTTAATACTTTGATACTTGTATGTTCATGACCCTCCTTGTTGTTTATAACAACAAGTGTAGTGGTGAATAATAGAGGTGCCTAAATGGAAGCTTGTTCTTCCTACCTCATGTATGTATTCTATGACACAAAGAGGTACCTAAATGGAGACATTAATCTCCTACCTCATGCTTGAATCTTAAGACTTGTAAAACTATATAATATCTAAGTTATTCTATACGTATACATCTAAGTAACTAAGACTTGATGATGACTTAATAGTTATTTGTTAAGTGGACGTTACATCATCTATGACCATGCCCTTGTTACGACTCTAATGGATCTTAGAATCCATGAAATCATACCAACTCTTTTGAGTTTCAATAGTGTCAAGAACAAGAGTTATGTGTACAAGATGATTATTTTCACCTATGTTACTTTCTTTATATTTAAAAAAAAAAACTCCGAATCTATAATCTTCCGTATACGCCAAACTCACACACCTACGTTTCCTTGTGTAGAAGGACAAGGTGCTCCAAACTAACTCATCTACAAACTTGCTCTCGGAACTTCAAGTCACCACTTGTAAACCGTGAGTATACTCGAACCCATTTCTACTTTTAACACTTTGGGTGCAACATGTATTCTATATTAAACGCACACGACACTTGAAACTTATTTGAAACTTACTCTATCCATTTAAACATGAAACATGAAACTTGTGAATCTTGAGACTTTTTGTGCAATGTGAACGTTTAATTCTTGTGTGTAGTTCCGCCTTAACAATAGTAGCGCTATAGGAGTAATGCACCTCCCCGTTAGTCTTTGGGGTATTGTTAGGAGGAGACATAACAACCTCCCGTTAAACTTTGGGTTAGGTACTTTAAACGCATTGGGAAACTTGGGCTATCACTTGGACTACGTAAACTAGCACGTTGAAACTATTTTGTTATGTTCATGTTGGATATGAGTTTTTATTCTATTATGCTATGTAAACAAACTTGTATACTCGCTCTTTGCTTTTGCATTGAAACTCTATTTTAATACATGTTGCAGGTTGATATTGAAGTATGGATGATTCATGAAACAAGTTTAGGGTGGACTAGATACACACCTAGATTATTCTATCATTTTGTTTGTTATGTTATGTTATGAAACAAAGTTGTTATTTCCTTTTGAATTATGTTTGACATTTAGTTTTGAAATGAAATTTGAATTTAAATTAATTATTGTCACATAGTGTTATGACGTTTTGAGCAATCTACACACTTCGTCTCATCCCGATGTTTCCGCCATCGGTTGGGGTGTGATAGATTGGTATCAGAGCCATAACTATAGGGAATTAGGAAAATTGCCATGCTTTTGCCCTAATCTATAGTTCTAGGAATTTTGCCTCTTATTTGTTGTTTAAAACTTTTGTACTCTACCATGCATGCTTCCTAGCTATACTTTTGATTAAATTTATGTGCCTTCCCTAAGGCTAACACGAATACACTTATGCTATTTTTATACTCTTGTAACACCAACGAGAAGAATTTACCAAAATAGGCGTGAAACCCACAATTTGGTAAACGACTCTCATTCTACCTTTGATCTATTTTTTGCACGAAATTTCACCATTAAGCTAGGAGTGACATCCACAACTTAATGGTAATTTCCGTTTCAACTCTAGTGGACCCTCGTCATAGTGTCAAAATTTATTTTGGCCGACGAGTACCAACCACATTTAGGGTACGAAATCGTCAAGTTAGGGGTGAAACCCGCATCTTGTCGATTAAGTCCCATTCCTTGATTTTTATTCTCGCCAAAGTCCCGAATGTTTCAATCATTTAGAGATGTGTAGTAACCGGAAGGGTAAGATACCGTTAATCGCTTCTCGACGAGATTATCTTACTTATAGGCCAAAGCACAATATCTCTAATTCGAAAGAACTTTCGACCCACTTTGGAATAGTCGACGTTTCTCTACCCGAAACACTCCAATGTTTTATTGAGCCTCTCTTTTATGTATCTCAATTTATATATGATTTTTATACTTGAACGTTCGTTCATTTCAAAATGTCGTTTTAAACATTTCGCACGTTATCGCAATCACAAACAATAATAATCCCTCGTGAACAAACTAAATTTACAATGCTTTCGTTTATTCATGTTATGCTATGTGGAATTCATGACTATACTATATGAAACGTTTAAACTTTTATGCTATGAAAATCAACTTGAACCTTTATGCTATGTGACTCTTTATGCTATGTGATCAATTGCGTTTTCATAAACAAACATTATGACCAAGTCTCACTCATTTCGTTCTTTAAATCCTAGATGTCTTCTCGTCTCTCCAACGCGTCTAAGAAGTCAAAGTCTCGCTCCACCAAGAAGATGATGGCTTTCATGGCCGATCAATTTGCGCGTGTCGTTCCAAAGGTCATTTCCGAGATTCGTGCCTCTGAAACTCCTCACTCTTCCGTCGACTCTAAGGTCGAAATACGCAAGCCCGCCTCGTTCAACTTTAAGCACTTTTCTTCGTGCAATCCCAAGCCATTTACTGGCAATGATGGGGTGACCGCTATGCTTGAGTGGTTTGACAGCATAGAGGTCACATTCATCAATAGCGATTGCCCTGACGAACTCAAGACACGTAGCGCAACCGGGGTATTCCAAGCCCGCGCTCTTGAGTGGTGGTCGAATGAAAGAAACATCCGTTCGAACGAGTTGGCTTATGCGTTGACCTGGGAGGAGACTAAGGCCCTAATGATGGATGAGTTTTGTCCTCCGCATGAGCAAAGAAAGTTAGAGGAAGAATTCTGGGTATTAAAACAGATTGGTGATGACAACCTAGCTTACACCACCCGTTTCAAGCAACTTAGTTTCATTGTCCCTCACCTTGTTTCAACCCCTGATCGCAAGAAAAGCAAGTATATCAATGGTTTACCCCCTAGTATGCGTGACACAATCGAGGCAGCCAAACTCGATAGCATCGAAGACATTTACCGTTTGGCCGCGTCTTTGAACAACAATCGCGTTCGCGATAAGCAAGCCGCAAACCCCGTTTCTTCTAAGCCAGCCCATCAAATTACCCAACAATCGAATAATAATAGGGGAAAGAAGCGAAAGCAATCAAACCCCGTTTGTAACGCGATTGTGTCGCCTGTTAACCCAAATCCTGTTGCTCATGTTGATGCCCCCAAGCCGTACACTGGGATTCACCCCAAGTGTGCCACTTGTAACTTCCATCATCCCGCTAATGCTAGGTGTCGTCGTTGTGAAAATTGCAACCGTTATGGTCATACCATCAACTATTGTCGCCAAGGGCAGCCAGCTCAACCAGTTCAGCCAGCGCAACCAGCTCAACAAGCTCAACAAGCTCCACCTGCTCCCCAAAACGCAAGACCCGCTAGGGCATGTTTCAAATGTGGGGATGTTAATCATCTTCGTCCCCAATGCCCTCAATGGATCCAAGAGCAGCAGCAGCCTCCTCGTGGACGCGTCTTCAACCTAAACGCAAATCAAGCACGCAACGACAATGATGTCGTTAACGGTACGTTTCTTGTTAACCATCTTTATGCTTCGATACTATTTGATACTGGTGCGGACAAAAGCTTTGTGTCCTTAGAATTCGAATCATTGTTAAAATGTGCCCGCTCTAAGCTACCTAAGTCGTTTTCCGTTGAAGTCGCCAATGGCAAGTCTATCCTAGTCGATTCCATTCTCCTCGATTGTCGTCTTATTCTTAACGAGCACGTTTTCTCTATCGATCTCATACCCATGCAACTGGGTAGTTTCGACGTCATCATAGGCATGGATTGGCTTCAAAAGAATCATGCCGAAATCGCTTGTCACGAGAAATTCGTTCGCTTACCTCTTCCCTCTGGTGATGTTTTACACGTTTATGGAGACCGACCTTCAAGGGGACTAAAGTTGATGTCCTGCACACAAGCAAACAAGTACTTACGCAAACAGTACTTTGCCTTTTTAGCCCACGTTGTGGAAGAAAAAGGCAAGGGAAAGAGCCTAAGTGATGTTTTAGTGGTGCGCGATTTCCCTGACGTCTTCCCTGAAGATTTTCCCGGTCCTCCTCCTCATCGATCCGTTGATTTTCGTATTGATCTCGTACCTGGCGCAACTCCTGTGGCCAAGGCTCCTTATCGTCTTGCACCTTCCGAGATGCAAGAATTATCTTCGCAACTTCAAGAACTCCTCGAGAAGGGTTTCATTCGTACAAGTACCTCTCCTTGGGGTGCTCCCGTGCTCTTCGTTAAAAAGAAAGATGGTTCCTTTCGCATGTGTATCGATTATCGTGAGCTCAACAAACTCACCGTCAAGAATCGTTACCCTCTTCCGCGTATCGACGACCTCTTTGATCAACTTCAAGGCGCTACCTGTTTCTCCAAAATCGATCTTCGTTCTGGTTATCATCAACTTCGAGTCCTCGAAGAGGACGTTCCCAAAACCGCTTTTCGTACTCGCTATGGACATTACGAGTTCGTGGTTATGCCTTTTGGCTTAACCAACGCACCCGCTGTGTTCATGGACCTCATGAATCGTGTTTGTAAACCTTACTTGGATCGCTTCGTAATCGTCTTTATTGACGATATCCTCATTTATTCTAAATCTCGAGCCGATCATGAGCGTCATCTTCGTCTTATACTCGAACTTTTGCGTGGTGAACGTTTATACGCTAAGTTTTCTAAATGCGAGTTTTGGATCAAAGAAGTTCAATTCCTTGGACACGTTAGTGAAAAAGGAATCCATGTCGACCCTGCAAAAATCGAAGCTGTGAAGAATTGGACCGCGCCTAAATCTCCTTCTGAAATCCGCTCTTTCTTAGGATTGGCGGGTTACTACCGTCGATTCATCTCGAATTTTTCAAAAATCGCCGTTCCTCTCACCTCGCTGACTCAAAAAGAGAAACCTTTTGCTTGGGGTCCTGAGCAAGAGGAATCTTTTCAAACTCTCAAGGACTTGCTTTGCAACGCTCCTATCCTCGCTCTCCCTGATGGGAATGATGATTTCATGGTGTATTGTGATGCATCGAATCGTGGTCTTGGTTGTGTGCTCATGCAACGAGACAAAGTCATCGCTTACGCCTCTCGCCAACTCAAAATACATGAGAAAAATTATACTACCCACGACCTCGAGCTTGGCGCAGTTGTTTTTGCGTTAAAGATTTGGCGACACTACCTATATGGTACTAAGTGTGTGGTTTTCACTGACCATAAGAGCCTGCAACACATCTTTGACCAAAAAGAACTCAATATGTGACAGCGACGTTGGGTGGAATTACTTAACGACTACGATTGCGAGATTCGCTACCACCCTGGTAAGGCGAATGTCGTGGCCGATGCACTTAGTCGTAAGGCTCATGTAGATGTCATTCGTTGTTTTCATGTCTCGAGCAATCTTCACAATCGTATTCGTGAAGCGCAATACTCATCTATCAATGAAGGTTCCATGGCCGTAGAAATACGTGGAGCATCTGAGAGTCAACTCGTTTCAAAACCTGATGGTCTTCTTTATTGTTGTGATCGCGTCTGGATTCCAGACCGCGACAACCTTCGTGACCTTATCATGAACGAAGCACACAAATCTAAGTACTCGATTCATCCTGGCGCTGACAAGATGTACCATAATCTACGTACATCCTATTGGTGGCCCGGTATGAAGAAAGACATTGCTGTGTACGTTTCCAAGTGTCTTACCTGTTCGAAAGTCAAAGCCGAGCATCAACGACCTTCTGGTCTACTCGAACAACCTGAGATCCCTGTTTGGAAATGGGATAGCATTGCGATGGACTTCATAACTAAACTTCCTCGTACACCTGCTGGTTACGATAGTATTTGGGTGGTCATTGATCGTTTGACCAAGTCCGCACAATTCATTCCCATTCGTGAGGATTTCAAGGTTGAACGACTTGCTCGTATCTATACCAATGAAGTCATACGCCATCATGGTGTTCCTCTCGACATCATTTCTGATCGTGATGGTTGATTCACTTCGCGTCTCTGGCAAACTTTTCAGTCCGCTATGGGTACTCATTTAAATCTCAGTACGGCCTTTCATCCTCAAACGGATGGACAGACTGAACGTACTATCCAAACCCTAGAGGACATGCTCCGTTCTTGTGTCATCGACTTTGGTGGTAGTTGGGATGTGCATTTACCTTTGATCGAGTTCTCGTACAACAATAGCTACCACTCTAGTATTCAAATGGCTCCTTTCGAGGCATTATATGGTCGCAAATGTCGTTCTCCTTTAAGCTGGCACGAGATTGGCGATAAGCATTTTTCTGGCCCTGAGATCATTCAAGAAGCAACGGATAAGATTCTCCAAATCCGTGACAATCTACTCAAGGCTCGAAATCGTCAAAAGAGTTATGCTGACAAGGGACGAAAACCAATGGAGTTCAACGTTGGGGACCATGTCCTACTCACGATATCTCCTTGGAAAGGAGTGGTTCGTTTTGGTAAAAAGGGAAAACTTGCCCCTCGTTATGTCGGTCCTTTCAAGATACTCGAAAGGATTGGTAAGGTGGCTTATCGACTCGACTTACCTCAAGAGCTCAGCAACGTTCATCCAACGTTCCACGTCTCGAACCTAAAGAAATGTCTCGCTGATGAAGGACTTCAAGTTCCTCTCGAAGATCTTCAAATCAACGATACTATGCATTTTGTGGAAAAACCAGTGGAAATCGTTGAGCAAGAAGTCAAGCTATTAAGGCGCAGCAAGATTCCTATCGTCAAAGTTAGATGGGAAGGAAAACGTGGCGCTGAATTTACATGGGAACTCAAAAAGGATATGAAGTCAAAGTATCCTCATCTTTTCCCTACGTCTTCCTAAATTTCGGGACGAAATTTCCTAAAGGAGGGGAGACTGTAACGCCCGGCTATTTTGTACTTTCCATTTATAGAAAGTTTGATTCGTAATTCTATTTTTGGAAACTTTGTATTCTTGTAATCGTTTCCTTCTTTGTAATCTTTATCAAATCGAGACTTGGATCATTAATGAAGCTTATATTTTGTTACATTTATGTTAAACGCATTCTATGTATACTCGTATGTTCGATTTGGTGAATCAATCTATGTTTAATCGTGATTCTTGAAAACTATGTGCGAAACTTGTAATTAAACTAAACTTATGCATTGAACGTGTTTTGAACGAGAACGATACTTAATTTCGACATTTATGCACTCAATTATACTTGGTTTATGATAATCATACTTGTCTTGCCCTTAAACAATGCTTATATGACAAGAACATCCCCTAAAACTCTTAAAAACCCTAAACTATGAACTACAGGGGCCAAATTGTCATTTTTCAAACTTAATTTCATAATCCATGTGCTAGCGTAGCGCGACGGGTATAGCCTGGTTGCTAGCGCTACGCGAGCGCCTTGTTTCGGCAGACTTGTGTTTTCTTTCAAATTTTGCACGAAATCCAACTCTCCAACCTCACCCAATCACCTTTAATCCACCTCTAATCACCTCCAATCACCTCTAATCTCTTCCATTATAAATACTCACCTTCTCCAACCCATTTTACACTTTCACAACTCCTAAATCTTCACTAAATTGCTCTCTAATCAGCTGAGAATCTGAGTTTTGGACAGATTCGTGAAGCTTCACAAAAGTGAGTGTAACTTGTTCATTTCTCAACCAAATCACTTGGTTCTTCTTCCTAATGCTTTGTTATGTCCTTGGGTTCGAATCCTTGGTTTTTCTTTGGAAGAATCATGCTTGGATTTGCCCTAAAATGGACTAAAACTTTCTGTTTGTTTTATATTATTCAAATGACATGTTATTTCTTATCCAACTTGTGTCTAACACATCTCAAACCAATGTCCTAATGCTTACAACCCCTCTTATGGTTGGTTAAGCTTAAAAACATGGTTGAGACATCTAAATCAGAGGTTAAAACCTCATAAACCTTCTGTTTTAATTAGGGTTTTACCCACAAGTAATGTTCAAGTGTGAAACTTGTTGAATGTGTGATGGTTGGATTAGCTTGGGCTATCCTTCATAAGAATCCACTCATTACTTGATGTTTTACTATAGATTAGTTGTTGTTAATACTTTGATACTTGTATGTTCATGACCCTCCTTGTTGTTTATAACAACAAGTGTAGTGGTGAACAATAGAGGTGCCTAAATGGAAGCTTGTTCTTCCTACCTCATGTATGTATTCTATGACACAAAGAGGTACCTAAATGGAGACATTAATCTCCTACCTCATGCTTGAATCTTAAGACTTGTAAAACTATATAATATCTAAGTTATTCTATACGTATACATCTAAGTAACTAAGACTTGATGATGACTTAATAGTTATTTGTTAAGTGGACGTTACATCATCTATGACCATGCCCTTGTTACGACTCTAATGGATCTTAGAATCCATGAAATCATACCAACTCTTTTGAGTTTCAATAGTGTCAAGAACAAGAGTTATGTGTACAAGATGATTATTTTCACCTATGTTACTTTCTTTATATTTAAAAAAAAACTCCGAATCTATAATCTTCCGTATACGCCAAACTCACACACCTACGTTTCCTTGTGTAGAAGGACAAGGTGCTCCAAACTAACTCATCTACAAACTTGCTCTCGGAACTTCAAGTCACCACTTGTAAACCGTGAGTATACTCGAACCCATTTCTACTTTTAACACTTTGGGTGCAACATGTATTCTATATTAAACGCACACGACACTTGAAACTTATTTGAAACTTACTCTATCCATTTAAACATGAAACATGAAACTTGTGAATCTTGAGACTTTTTGTGCAATGTGAACGTTTAATTCTTGTGTGTAGTTCCGCCTTAACAATAGTAGCGCTATAGGAGTAATGCACCTCCCCGTTAGTCTTTGGGGTATTGTTAGGAGGAGACATAACAACCCCCCGTTAAACTTTGGGTTAGGTACTTTAAACGCATTGGGAAACTTGGGCTATCACTTGGACTACGTAAACTAGCACGTTGAAACTATTTTGTTATGTTCATGTTGGATATGAGTTTTTATTCTATTAAACAAACTTGTATACTCGCTCTTTGCTTTTGCATTGAAACTCTATTTTAATACATGTTGCAGGTTGATTATTGAAGTATGGATGATTCATGAAACAAGTTTAGGGTGGACTAGATACACACCTAGATTATTCTATCATTTTGCTTGTTATGTTATGTTATGAAACAAAGTTGTTATTTCCTTTTGAATTATGTATGACATTTAGTTTTGAAATGAAATTTGAATTTAAATTAATTATTGTCACATAGTGTTATGACGTTTTGAGCAATCTACACACTTCGTCTCATCCCGATGTTTCCGCCATCGGTTGGGGTGTGACAATTCCCCTTCCCTCACCTCCACATCACCACCTTCTTATTCCCTTATCTATAGGAAATGGTTTCCTCATCCATCTCCATCCAATCATATCAAGAGAGAGAGAGAGAGAGAGAGAGAATGAAGAGAGAGATAGAGAGAATCAAGAGAGAGAGAGAGTGCTTCGGGGTGGACGGGAGATGTCCCCCTCCATGTCGTCCTCTCGATGTGTTTTTCCCGAACCCACCCACCCTTCTAACTATATATTTTGTAGCATTCAGGGGGAAAATACAATTCACAATATTAATTGTTGGGGAATTGTGTATACCATGGATAATCTGAGAGGCGTGTGACCACCTTCAGGTCAAATTATTAAGTGGTTTATCCGAATAATTCAATTGGATACAACTCAGATTGAAAAATCGAACAAATAGTATGTGTGTATGTGAAATTGTATTAAACCAGAATGTGACCAAGAATTACAATTTCGAATTTTTGGATAATCTTTCAGATAACTGCCTTAAGGTAGTTATTTTATTTAGAGCAAACTTTCGTTTTGCTCCCTGTGGTTTGGTCACTTTAACGGTTTTGCTCCAAACCTTAAAAAATAGCCATTTTACTCCCTGATGTTTCGGTTTTTTTGCCAGTTTGCTCCCCGCCTCTAACTCCATCCAAATTGTTTGTTTTTCCATTTTGCTCCCCGCAGGGAGCAAACTGGCAACAAAACCAAAACATCAGGGAGTAAAATGACTATTTTTAAAGGTTTGGGGCAAAACCGTTAAAGTGACCAAACCACAGGGAGCAAAACGGAAGTTTACTCTTTTATTTAAATTAAAATCGTGACCAAGAACAGCTCGACCCCAGGTAGGGGCTCTAGCCCTTGGACCCTGCTTCTAGGGACACTACCCCCTTGGAACCTCCATTCGGGGCTCCGCCCGAACACTCATAATTATAACAGCTCGAACAAACGTGCACTTCTCGCACCTCCTAATTTGTTCGATATATTTACCAATGTGAACAAGATTTACCAATGTACCATCATGGCTTGTTGAAATTTATTTGGTTTCGTAATTAGTTAACCACATTATCCATGAGTTGTCTCGTTAACTCAAACAGCGGAAACCATCATATCTGGTACATCCAGGTCCGGCCTAGAGGGTGTGTAGGGCGGGCGACCGCACAAGGCCCAAACTCCTCCGGGGCCCGAAAGTTTTTTTTCTGAGAAAGAAAATCTATACTATATAATAAAAGAAACCTGATTTGAGACATATGTCATTCAATGAGGGCATCAATAATTTATAGATAAATTTTATATTTTAAATTAAAAAGATTTAAATATTATATTCAAATTTTATTTTGATTGAATCTAAAGTCTAAAATGTGTTTTAAATATAATCTATAATTTATGGATTTAAACCATTGTTTTGAAAATAATGATTTCCCTTTCTAATCCAATATTATTAAAACCTATATAAGTTTGCAAACTTTTTATGCATTATTAGTTGTAAGTTGTGCTTTATGAGTTTTCCAAAAAAAAAAACTTGATTTTTTAGTTTTAACCGAAAGGTTTGTACCTTTTCCAATTTTAACCCTACATAATTTGTTTTTTTAATTTTAACCCAAAACTTTTCATTATTTGCAATTTAACGTCACAACTTTTGTCACTTATACTTTTCATCTTTCGCAAATTTTCGTTTTACGTATAGTTCTAAATTTTTCGAGTTAATACGACGCAACGTGCATGTGTGGTTCAACGTTTTTACCTCTATTTTTCCATGTTTGACAGGTTCGTCGCAATACGCATATTATAGGTCAAGTCAGTGTTGGTTGTCGATGACGGTTGTGTAACATTAGTACTATTTGACACCATTTTACGCCCCGCCGCAACGCGGGGTATGCTTTGGGGGTTTTCAAAGAAAAAATTGTTATGCATATTGTTGTCGTAACGTTGGCTTTGGGGGGTTTCAAAAAAAAATGTTTTTTTTTTACTTTTCACCCAAAGTATTTCATAAATTATTTTAACCCAAAACTATTTGTTTTTTTACTTTTAACCCAAAAATTTTTATCTTTTGCAATCTATCCTCATAACTTTTTTTACTTTCAACTTTGGTCATTTATAGTTTTCATTTTTCGCAAATTTTTCGCTCTATGCTTGGTTCTAAATTTTGTGACTTAACACATCACAGCTGTGTCTTTGGCTTAACGTTTTTACGTTTCGTTCTAAATTTTGCGAGTTAACACGACGCAACGTGCGTGTGTGGGTGAACGTTTTTACATCGTCTATTTTTACCCCGTTTGGCAGGTTTAACATAACGTGTGGGTCGTAGATCGACTTAGTTATAAATAAAGAATCCCCGCCGCATTGCGGCGGGTCGTAATCCTAGTTTAATAAAAAATAACATAATTGGGAATCAAAAGCGATAATATTTATGTATCATTGACGTTAGGTACAGCTTGTCGAATTCACTAATATTTTTTTTTTGGTGAAAATCAATCTATATACTATATAATAAAAGAAACCTGATTTGGGACACATGCCATCAATGAGGGTATCAATAATTTATTGATAAATTTTAAATTTAAATTAAAAAGATTTAAATATTATATTAGAATTTTATTTTGATTGTAAATCTATTGATAAGATAAATTATTCGATCTGGATTGTGTTTAACCAACCAAGCTTAACCCACTTATTTAACCTGGATTGTGTTTAACCAACCAAGCTTAACCCACTTATTTAACCGTCTTAGTTTCGTATGTTTTTAATGATTAAATTTCATCATATCGATGTTTTATAATTTCTAATATTGCTATACTTTAAGGAAATTTTCCATTGTAGTTATGATTATAATAAAACTAGGTTATAACCCCATGTATTACATGGGTTGAATAAATGTAATTTTATATACCAAAGAAAAAAGTTATATCTTTAAAACCACGTATATTACACGAGTTTAATAAATGTAATTTATTGTAAACTCCACTTCATTCTAAATACTAGGCATGTTTTTTTACTCTTCATATGCTATGCATATTATCTATGTCACATAGAAAACATCATGTTTTTTTAGATAAGTTTACCATGTCAAATAAGTAATATGCATATTATCTATGTCACATAGAAAACATCATGTATTTTTAGATAAGTTATCTATATGTGTTTTAAAACAAGGTAAACTCTTAACATACATACTTTTTCCTATTGTAACTAAGATGTAGAGGTCTGTGAAAGGTATCTTCATATTCGGAATGTCATAACTTTTTTTTTAAAAATTTAGATTTACTTATGGTGTCTCATGTCTTTATTTTTATTTTTTTCACTTATATATATGTTTCATTGGTTCAATTGTACATGTAAAGTATTAAACTATACATAGTATTTTCTCAACTATAGTTATTTTTTGTCTATTCATTTACAATACTTTTATCTGTCTACAACTCCATTTTCAGAACTTTCAAATGGTATGGGACATATTACATTATCAATAGTTTTTATTGGTTTCCTTACTAATTGTGATAAAAGTAATCATTTTGTACAATTCATATTGGTTTATAGCTTTGAATATGAGCATACCTTATATTAATGTTAATGATAGCGAAAGTGAGGAAACTATATTTGGATGGTAGAAAATATAATATTATGCCAACATTAACCCGTCACAATAATCTATTATCAGATAAAATCAGACACGTTACCTTTGAACAAGAAAATGTTACAATAAATATTAGTAGTGGTACAAAATTTTAAGTTCCTATGACAAATCCTAAAACAAAAAACAGATCATATTATTATGAATGGCTATACAAACTTCAATATTTATTTCGTATTTGGTCTGCATATTACTCTATATCATATGTACTTAGATCATATTATGAACATGTTTTTTTTATTTCACATTATAATTATGATTCACCCCGTGTATTACACGGGGCAATAAACTAGTATATAATAAATGTATATATAAGTGCTTTGTTTCAATCATGTGTATCAAAAACAAGTTTGGTCTGGGGGGCTTCATTACCCGTGATATGAGTTTTGATGGAAGAAGGTTGTCAAAAGTTGGATTCCTAACTTTATTTTTATCATTGTTATCCTTTTGTTTTTACTCTTATCATCCTTTTGTTTTTACGCTTTTTCTTTCCTATTTCAACATTAAGTTTATTTTTTTGTTTAAAACTTAATTTAGTTATTATTATTTAGTTTATTATATAAACTAAACTTAACAAAACAATTTATGATACAAAAACTAAAGAAACGAACATGTTTTTGGCATGTTACGACTATATCTTTTGGGTTTTCGATCACTTTCGTTTGCTATAGCGTATGCATCGAAACAAAAACAAAGTTTCCAACGCAACATACAGGTTTGATCCCACTAGTGTGTGTATATGTATATATAGTTTTTATATATTATTAAAAAGAGTCATATTTTAGTGGCCCATTTTTTTATTTATTATGTTTTCTAGTATATAAATATGTACTAATTAAAATATATGTATTTTTTTCTTTACAAAATTAAGTTATTGACTTTATATTATATGGGCCCGCTTTTTCTACTCATCCCGGGCCCAAAATTTTTCAAGGAATTTTGGAGACGGCCCTGGGTACATCCATGTACTTCATTTATCAGCTTTCTAAGGGGGGAGGGGGTGGTCACTAGTGATAGAATTCTATCACTCACAAGCACCAATCAAGTTCCGCCATGTCATCAACCATTTTTCCATCACTCACAACCTTTTTTAGTGGGGGTGGTCATCAGTCACCACCACACCCAACAATTTCCCCCCAACCAACAATTACCCTCACAATTAAACACCATCACACCGT
The DNA here is from genome assembly GCF_002127325.2 of Helianthus annuus. Lineage (NCBI taxonomy): Eukaryota > Viridiplantae > Streptophyta > Magnoliopsida > Asterales > Asteraceae > Helianthus > Helianthus annuus. The sequence goes on along the minus strand of NC_035446.2, from coordinate 128,374,277 downwards.
TAAAAAATTAACGAAATCGTGTTTTCGTTATTATATAACGCGTTGAAAATATGCCGGCGGTGGTAAAACAAGAGTATCACGCGTTGAAAATATGCCATCACGCGTTGAACTAATCTCCGCCCCGCCTGGCCTAATCATCCCTCATTTGTAGTTATATAGATAATTTTTCTAGGTCCTTGGCAGGGTAATTATGGCAAGGATGCTCCGGATTGATTATTAAAACTGTTTATATACTGATTGTCTTTGGAAATAAGCAAAATCTAACTGCTTACTCCAAACAGTTAAGATCAGCAATCCCAAACACCCTCAGAACAGATAATAGCTGAATCAAAACACAATAAATAAAGGAATAAGCAGTTAGTTCTAATTAGTCGTTTCAACATTCGTTTCAACACCCTCAGTAATGTTCTCTTTTCCATTAAGTTTTGTTTGTATATGTAATTTGTGTGAAGAGGATGCACATGGTAAACAAGGCTTCCTGTATAAAAAAGCATTCTCATTGCCATATTTAGATTATAGATGTGTGCTTGCAACTCTCATGTCTGTCCAAAAAAATGAAAAAGCATTTCGACCATTAAACATAAAAAAGTAAAGTCATGTATAAACTTTATATTTCCATATTAAGATTCGCAATTATTAAATGTAGTCACCTTAATATCAATATCTATAAATAAAATAATAATAATAATAATAATAATAATAATAATAATAATAATAATAAACGCATTAAGCTACTAATACATATTTGTACTTTAAAGAGAATAAACGCATTTGTATTGAATAGCTTATAAACATGAATAAAAGGCGTAGAAAGTATAAAAAAATAGCTTAATGGTGGACACATGCCCATTATTACTGTTCACAAGGTTATATTATTAATAGATAGTATAATATAATATAATTGTGAAATACTCCTCCAACAAATATATACATACATGAGCACTGATAAGCAAAAAATAATAAAATTATAATATTCTCTTATGCAAATTTTACACATTACTAGCTTTAAAACAGTAATTATATACTTTGCAAGATCTACGCGAAAATAAACCTTTCATCCCAAATAAAACTTGGAATTTGTTATTGAACTAGCAGGAATGCCCACACTACGTTGCGGGGTTTCGGTCAATATCTATTTTGTTTCAGTATACCAACCGAAAGAAATATGCTCAAAAGAATATCGACACATGTTTTACATTGACCGAAAACCATAAAAATAAATTTAAATTGGATAGCGAGAGGAATTGATTTTAAATTAATTGTAAATGGAAACGTAAATGCTATGTTAATATAGCTTTAATGAAAAGAAACCTAAAACTAAAACACTAAATATAAAGAAAACTAAAAAATAAAAATAATAAAGTCCAGAAAAAAATCAAGAAAGAAACAAAAAAGTTAATAGGATAAAAGCACTATTCACGTAACTTGCTAATTGTAATTTGCGTTAAGGCATAGACCAACTGGAAACATACATAAAAATAAACATGAAAACAAATTATATTTGACACATATTTCCGAAGAAAATTTACGTCGAATCATAAACCAACTTAAATTTATACCGACGCGTGCATAAAAATAAGTACGTAAGAAAATAGTTACGGCGTGTTGTGACGTGTCGAAATGTAAAGTGACTCGAATTTATAGCGTTTAATGAAAACGTATTATATTTTACTCGACGTATTTCTGAACAAAATTTACGTCAAAACATAGATCATTTAAATACGTACATAAAAATAAGTATGAAAACATATTATATTTTAACCGGCTTATAGAAAAAAATTACATCAAAACGTAAACCAACAGAAAATGTACTTAATAATAAGCATAAGGAATCTATTATATTTGACTCAACTTATTAACGGTAAAAATTTACGTCTAAACGTAAATCAATTTAAATTTATATAAACGCGTACATAAAAATAAATACGTAAAGCTTGATTACGTATTTATCCCCCCCCCCCCTCAACCCAATCAATGTTTCGGTTAGAAGTGTAAAATTTCTGATTTTTCATATGCAAATTTTATAGGATTGTCCCCCCAATTATTTTGGCTAAATATTTATACAATATATAAATTGAGTCCCATGACTTTCCGCCCTCTCGGAATTTTTGGTCAAGCTCCGCCACTGGAGTTGAATCGGAAGCAAATCATCCATTTTCGGTCATAGTCGCTTTTCAAGTTATGGTATGATCCGTCGTTGGCAATCAGCCAGTACGTAAGATGTTTTTTAAATTTTCCCTATTGATCTGTCTTTTTGGTTCTTATTTGATTTCGTCGGTAGTATTCATGTGTGTAGTAGTGAATTCAAAGACAAAAAGATAAATTATCGTAACAAATATATACTATATGATAAGCACAGCATGAACAACAAAACACACCAAATTAATTAGTAGATACTAATTAGATACTATCTTAATCATAAGCACACCATTAAACAATAAAACACACCTAAGTTAACATAAGATATTATATAATAGTAAGCTAAGAAGATCAACTCTTGACTCTTGAATATATAATTAGCTGGTTTAGAGTACTAGTGGCATCTTGAGAAGCTTGTTCACCAGCATCTTCATCTTCTCTATGAAAAACCCTAAAACCCTGGACCAAAAGCTCCAATGATCATGGTAAATATATCCTCTCGATGATAAGAGAATTTTATACCCATCAGTACTATCACCATTAATGCTCCAAGCAAGCTCCGTGAACTCACCCCAGAAGCCCCCTTCTTGTTTTGCACTTACCCCCTCCAACTTGGTCACACTGGACATATCTTTACCCATCACCCCTCTCACCGGAGACTTGAACATGAACTGCATGTCACCCACCGATAAATTAACCGTATCGCGGTGCAGGTCAACTGTGAACTCTCCCGTGCCTTGGTTTAATGTGTACGATTTTACGTCTAGTGAACGATGGATTGCAACAAGGATGTATTTCTCTAGGATGTGGTTAAAGGTTGTTGTGTCGTCGGTGACCGCAGTGGCAGTGGTGAAGAGTAGCAGGGAGATGAAAAGGAGTATCTTCGCCGGAGATGACATGTTTGACAGAATTGAATTGAAGTGGAATATGGTGAAGCTGGTATGATCATGTGGGTTGTTGGTAAGTGGCTGTTTAATTTGTAGACCAAAGGTAAAAAGTGTAAAAGTTTATGCATGTTCCAATGATATGATTAATTGCTAAAAATATCAAATTAGTACAACTTAAAGACAAATAAGTGGTCCTCTATGGTATCGGCTTATTTTTCACCAAGAGAGCTAGGTTACTATTATTTAGAAAACTAAAAATTGATACAGTATATAATAAATATGTAACTTTGACCAGGTCCTTTTAAATCCATATGACATGATGATCCTTTTTCGTGTAGAGTTTGCCATGACGAACTTTGAGAAGGCTAAATCCTATACCGTCATGTAGCTGGATGTCGTCAACTGTCCAGACAGACGTGAAAGATTTTCGTTGGTTCCCTCCGAACAACAACTACAAGAACATGGTGATGGTCTTAATTTGTTTGTGGAACATGCATAACGCACAACAATACCTAAGGTTATGTATAATATAATTTGCTTGTACTTTTCTCTCAATTTCGGATAGAAAGTAACATTTATTTTTTTTTTAAAAAAAGGTCTCTAGACAGGTATGTGACATTTGAATATTTAACCTTATTATATTATATAAAATAAGAATGTATGGAATGCATCATTATTAATTAGTTTACGATTATCAATTGGGTGGGGATCTATATACAATTATACAATAAGTTTACTTGGCATAATAAGCTTAAATCAGAAGGTTTCTTAACAATGGATGGTTAAACTATGTCATAATAAACGATTTTGCAAAATATTATGATATAAGCCAACAATATAATACAAGCTAATTCTATAACAAAAGCTCACTAAAATTTTGAACAAATGTCTATGTTTGTAGTGAGAGATAAAGTTTGATCTTTTCAAATATTCTTTAGTTTTTTTCTCTCTTCTTCAAATATCGACCAACTATCCCTAGACACTGTGCATCTAGATGGGAACTTAAACATCGAGTTTCAAATATCGACTAACTTTCCCTATACATTGCGCATCTAGATGGGAACTTAAACATCTAGTTTAACTCCCATACAAATTCCCTAAGTCACACGTCTTCGAGCAAGTAGACTTCTACAATTTTCTTTTCTAAAATTATAAGCTGAACTATCAGTACTTTAACCTGATATTTTAGCCATAAAAACTTAACATGGATTGTTGTCTCTTATTTCTTAGGATGCAATGAATGTTTGCTCAATTATTATTTGCCACAACCTGACAAATATGGGTCTTAATGAACTACTATAACTCACTAAACTATGTAACAAATATTTTGTTCTAAAGCATCAATTTCAAGGCATATGAATCTTAATAAACAATTATAACTCACTAAACTAAAGTGGATCGAGTTCAACCAGTTTATCAATTTTAGGATTCAATACACGATTTGAATTATTAGGCTTAATGATTTGACTCGGGGTTTATTTCAAGCCGTTCATGTAAAGAACACGCCGAGCTAAACCTTTTATCTATATATTTTTTATTTTTAACTAGTGGTATTCCTTGTCGCGCGTTGCGCGACATTTAATTTTTAAATTTTTCCCGTCTTTCTAAAAGGTAAGAACTACAATGAAACGAATCGAAGTCAGCCAAAAAGAAATTGTCACAAGAGTTCACTTAATAACAAAAGCGAGTATTCAACTAAAGTGTAAATCATGCACATAATCAAATAGCAAATCCTGCACATATTGGATGTCTGATACTTAAAGTAGCAAACTGGATGAATGGTAAAAAGTTGTAACCGGGCCACTTCTTTTTTTGATGAATGAAAGCTGGTTGTGGATCAGGCTGGCGACTTATTGAACCTGAATGTATTAAGTTAATGGATATGGCTCGGTGTTGTGGCTCTTTAAATCCATCCAACGATACAATATAAAGATATTGATAATATATCACGCGAGGCAAACTAAACAACCAACCACTAAGCCGAAGCCCTAAACACATCAAGTTACCAAATCCAAATCAATATATACATACAATACCAAGTTCGGATAAAGGGGGAAAGGCCACCAATAACGAACTGCCACGTGGCAAAAAGAATCCCTATTCCCATATACTATGTCATCAAGAAGCTAATAACAATTAAAACTTAAATAATTGCACATATAAACTTCTAGTTCACCTTCAAATGGCAGCCACTACAGTCCATAATACAAACATGAGGACAAGATAATTATAAAAAAAGATCTAGAAAGTGTTTGCTGGTTCAGTTGGACCATACAAATATAACCCGTTACCCAACCCACTCATCTTGCAACCCCTAATTTTTAGGTAATCAGGCAATGTGTATATATCCTAATATCAAGAATAATCTGGTGATGTTAGCAAAATGATTTACATGTTCATTGTGTGGCAGATACTTCCCGTCATAAAGCCACCACCACGTGATCCTTCCCATCCACGCCTTTCACTTTGTCAGAGACTTTAATCTAAGGTCAAACTAAAGAAACAACCTGTGAGTTCATAAAATGCAGGTCACAACCGTAGACTTCTAGGGATTTCTAATAAAAAAATGGACAGAAATGAACAATTACTTGACTTACATGAGAAACAAAAGCCAAGCAAACCCAAATGTGGAAATCTATTTCAAACCATGCCTAGCATATCAAGAGAGAAATCATAAGAGCCAACTAAAGCATATATTGTTCGCTAAGTGTTTGTTATCTATGTGTTTTTATATGAATTTTGCAATCTCGACCATTCTATGTGCTACCGATCATTATTTTGGTGTACCATGTCGGTATAACGCACATGGCGCGTATAATGCCTAATACTAATCAAAATGAGATAATAGTGTTTACCTTGCAAAGGGTAGTGAGGGGATGACTTTGTGGTGATACAAAATATAGCTAATTATTGCCACCCTTTCAACCTACAAAACAATGTAGCTATTCAAAAATCTTCAATTAAGAACGTCCACCTGATCCCAAGAGGCAAGAGATCCAAAGTTAGTCTATGATTTGAGTTTGATGTGGCAGAAAGTAATGCAGTGGCTAAGTTATTAGGAACTGGGTAGTATTACATTTAGCATACCTGTTCTAAAAACCAACCACATTTTTATAAAACTAATGTTAGCCTATATAAAAAAAACATGAAAACTGGCATTAAAATTTTTATCTTAGAAACAATCTATCGCCACTTACTTACTTGAATGGGTCGATTCAAGTTTGTATATTATATATCTAATGGTTCAAATGGCTAAAAAAAGTTGGAGAAAAACTCAGCTAAAAGAATATGTCGAATGTCATACAATGTGTTTTTAAAACATAAAATCTCCTACGTTTTATAAAGAAATTGTACACCAGAAAGATCAGCCAAACCCAACCAGACCCGACCCTACCCTACCCTGAAGTACCCGTTTTAAACAAAGAACTTTAAATCTCAACCCAACCGATCCATCTTGACCTGTATCAAAAAAAAGGGACTTGTTCTGACCTGAACCCATTTAGACCGAATGTGACACAAAGTGTACTTCTAATACATAAAATCTCCAATATTCTCTTTAAAAATTTCAACACCAAAAGGACCAACCCACCTGGAAGTACCCGTTTTAAATCAAGAGAAAGTTTGGACCAATCCAACTGACCCGTTTTGATTTGTAGCAAAAAGGACCCATTGTACAAACACTCTAGGCAACTTTTGAGCTTTCGCAAAATGCAGCCAAAAACATGCCAACATTTGTACAATCCAAATAGAGAAATTAATTACCGAATACCGATTATATTATGTTACTTAGATTATTAAACAAAAATGTAAAGTAGCTCACTATTTACCTTTGTTGAATCAAATGAAGCAAATTCGATCCACATCTTCTTAAGAGGAGGCATGGGTGAAGCTTTTAAGGGGTGGGAGGGGGCGGCCGACCCCCCGAACTTTTCCCTCAGTAGTGGAGAGTATGTAGTTTTCGTATAGAAAATTTTTTTATATACGTTTTCAACCCCCAGTTTTATAGAAATTTTTAGGTCCGATGACTTCCGCCCCCCGGGTCAGAAATCTCAAGCTTTGCCACTAAGAGGAGGCCCCACATCACTAAATAGCTGCTTCAAATGTCCACATGTAGGGTTCATAAGTTCATTAACAGTTATCAAAAAGCGACGTGCAATTCAAAATACATGTGTAAGATCCGAAATTAAAGACCTGCACATCGGTGGGAAGGTTTGTCACCTCGAAGTGGGCTCTTAACCATTTGATCAGAACTTCTGGTCCAAACATTCCAAAGGTTTTTTGTTTGTTTCATTAGAAAATATTAGAAAACCAACTATTATTGGGAAAATGTTATACCTGGTACCATTAAGTGGAAGAAAAATGTCATATTTCAATATTTCATAACAAATCTTATCTGTTTAGAATGTAAAAAGTTTTTGTTAGATGGTGCTATTAATGTGCTATAACATTTCCCTACTGACAAAAACATAGCTTTATAATTTGTTGAAGTGAAATAGATGGAGGATCAAGATTATTACAGATTATTACACAAATTACCAGTAATGAATAAACCATTCTACCTATAATTCCTCTTCACCTGCAATCTAACAAACTACTTTGTTTGTGTCATAACCTTTCTCAGTTGAAACATTGAAAGTGACCCAACCTGAAAACACAATCATATGAGATGAAAAATCGAAAGATATTTACCTCAAGACATTTTTGCATATCCTGTTGAGTATGCGATCCTTTGACAGACTAAAATCATAACCTGACATAAACACAAATTATGAATAATAATTAGTTACTAAATCACGGGAACCTTAAAACTTAAATAGGTTCCAAACATATGCTGTATCCTCTCTCTCTCTCTCTCTTTCTCTCTCTCTCTCTCTCTCTCTCTCTCTCTCTCTCTCTCTCTCTCTCTTCTTAAACCTATCGATCAACGAATTCTCTTGTCGCTCTAACTCCCCTATATCTCTTATAATAACCACAGACAGTTGAGCAAGCTACTTTAATGTGATAAACCTAAAATGAAAGTTATATCCACAAACAAAAATCGTCCAACACACATTGTTGTTCAAAACATCCCCAAACCTAGATGAATCCATAACCATTTTGTTGCAGTCCTTAAAATCTATTTTGCAGTCAATCAAAAGCTCAAGCAAACCGTTGTCTATCTTATGATATTGATCTGAGTAAACCTCTTAAAACTTCAACTAACAATCAAAATCATATTCAGTACTAAAAATCTAGTACACACTGCCATTCAACAAAATCCTCAACCCTATATAAATCTGTAACATTTTGGTTGTTTTTCTTAAACCTATATCGCCATCAGTCCATAGCTCAAGCAAATCTTTTGCATAAAATTTATGTCGCCTTTCACATCTAACTCAAGAAAAGTCAATGGCAGAAACCCTAAACCCTTGTAATCTAAGAATCCATGTACACATGATAAGCAGAACGATGAGTTCATATAGTTAATTACCTTCATTTGAGATTAAGAAAACTCACATGACTCCTAATAGAAAACCATGAGCAACATTAGGTGTATTTCATATAGCAAAACGATTCAGATTAGAGATGTAGGTTGCTGGTCTTCCATGATACAATTGAAAAGGAAAAAGATTGATACAATCAATTTGCAAGAGGAACCACCAAGCTAAGCCAATCACCTCCATGAGCCGGCCAATCCACCATCCAAGATGTAAGCTGGTGACCGGATAACAGCCGGAACCCTAATCTGGCCGGAACCTGAACAAACATCGCCGTTAACACCAGATCCAACCAAAAAGGATGTTGCATGACATTGATCTACTGATTTCATGACCAAATCGGAGGTGATAAAGTTACCGGCATTGTTTGCTCAATGTGGGACCACCGCACTCGGCGGAAAGCGGTATTACCGCAGTTGCTCCACCACAGCTTGGCCGCTCTCGCCGGCGTGCCCGACGCTCTATCCTTTCCTTTGACGATATCTCTGGGCAACTGAATCATCTTTTTTTGTTTTTTCAATTGGAAGAGTTGTGGGTTGATGTTGTTTTGATGCGTGGCACAAGGTTTTAACGTGAATAAAACACGTGGGCTCAGTTGGCCCAATGAATATGTGTCAGGGTTTCTGCACTATTCATTCACTTCTAAATTTAATAGATGTTAATTAATGTTAATGTTAATAGATGTTAATGTTAATGTTAATGTTAATTAATGTTAATAGATGTTAATGTTAATGTTAATGTTAATATGCAGTTATGTAAATAAATATAAGAGTAAAGTATACGATCAAAATTTTGGATTCGTTCCCAAGCTTTTCAACCAACAAATTTAAAGGTTTTAGCACAAGTTAGAGACTAAATACGTTACCAAATGCAAACCACAGTGACTTTCCATGTACTTTTGGAAAAGTTTGAGACTAAATGCATTACAAATTTCAAACCACATGGACAATTTGTGTACTTTTGGAAAGCTAGGGGCCAAATCCAAAATTTTGGTAAACCACAGGGATCATCCGTGCACTTTACTCTGTATATAATAATCATAAACCATCATCAACTTCAAATTGCCAATGAGTTGGTGGTGGAGTGGTAAGGGTGAGACTTGGTGTTCTAAGTGACCCAGGTTTAATTCTTGCCCTCCCCATTAATTTCTGCGACACCTGGTGATGATGGGAGAATAGGTGAGTAGGCGGCGATCGCTAGTTCGATCATTGAACTAAGCGAGTTTTACCTTACCGCACTGTCGTGCTTTCAGGCGAGTGTTCATGGGCTTCGGACCTAGGTGAGGGTTTTCCCCGGTTCGGAGGCGAGTGTATCTCGATGTGGTGAATTTTGCCAGTAACCAATTTTGAGGATTCGTTGGCACTTAAAAAAAGAGTGAATTTCAAGTATTGTCCTTTATCTTTATACCCATTTTCAGGCGTTGTCCTTTATGTTCAAAATTGACGAGTTTTGTACTTTATGTTTTCAAATCATACACGTTTTGTTCTTTAGCTCTAACCCAGTTAGATTTTTCTGTCAAATCTGGTCATGTGCAATGCACATGAGGGTAAAATTGTCTTTTCACCCTATTCTTTAAAAATACATATAAAAGAAAAAAGTATTATATATCATAACAAAAGCTCTCTTCTTCCCCAAATTAATCCCATTTCAAAACCCTAATTTCACTTCAACAACCTACAACAATTCACACCCAATTACGAATAGGAACATTTTTCATCCATAGAGTTTATTCCAATTTTTGACACCTCCCTAACGTCACCCGAAACTTTTTGACCGTTAGTCTGACTAACGGATCACCTAATTTCAAAACAGGTTAAAAAAACTAACGAAAAACCATTTGTTTACATTCAAACCACAACTAAAAGTAGAAAATAAAAAATCTTTAATTATTTTATATTAGTAAAAACAATATTTAATAAAAGAATATTTCCCAAATTAAACAATTCACACTTTATTCTCTTCTTCTTATTATTATATATTTATTTATTATTTATTAAAATTGTTTATTGTATAAATCTAAGGTTTGGTATGTTATTTGATTTATGTATTTTCATAACTTTCTTGTGTACCTGAACCCTAATTCAATCCATTATATAGTATAGATAAGTATCATTCATCAAGCGCACAATAAACCCTTTAACCTCCTTCAACCTGCGACGTTGAAGTCAATGGCGGAACAGTTTCCACCAGAAATTATATACACAATCTTGTCAAGATTGCCGATCAAATCATTGGCTCGTTTCCGGTGCGTATGCAAACCATGGCTCAAATACATCAACGATCCGTACCTTCAAACCATTCATGTCCAAGAAGAACCCACGCCAATCATGTTCCAAAAATCTCCGTATTTTAATCACATGAAACAATGCGAAATCAGTTTTTTTGCGTCTAGTCCGAGGTACTACGACAGTGAGAAAGGACCCCGTTTTGGATTTTTGTTTTACGGGTTCGTGCCACAAGACCCTGGTTCTAGGTTCATGCAATGGGCTAACCCTGGCCTGTTATAAAAAACGCTTCCATGACATCTTCCTTATGCTTATAGACCCTATTAGAAAAGAACGCTACAATTTGCCACCCATCAAGATTAGTCCTCATATGAGCATGTTCAGTCGACACGAGGCAGCGGGGATAGGTTTTGATGATTCCACCAACACTTTAAAGACGGTGTTTGTTATTCTTAAAGAGCCGTTACTCTCGTTACAATACATTAAGCCACAACTATGCACCATGGTTCATTACTCGAGGTCAAGCTCATGGCGAGAGATGGCGCAAATCCCAATAAGCGGTGAAGGTGTATTTGCGCATGGACGTTTGCATTGGTTGGCTAGTCGTCATAAGTTTTGGTCATACAAAGATGGAAGAAAAATAGTGTGGTTTGATGTGAAGTTAGAGAAATTCGGGTTAACAGACACTCCTAAGCTAAAAGGGGGCGGTCGGGAAGTTACCTATGAGCAGTTGGTTGATCTAAACGGTGAAGTTGGAATTGCGTATAGGTGTAATGACATTCATATCAAGTTGTGGATATTGAAGCCGGAAGGATGGGTGTTGCGTTGTTGGTTTGATCTTGATCTGTTGCCGGATTATGTGTTGGTTTCGGGTTGTTTGAACAAAGATGGGGACATATTGTTGGCCTCCAGTAGAGGGGATCGGTTGTTTGTTTATACTCAGAAAAGTTGTAATTTGCGACAAGTTGATTGGGATGATGGACGTTTAGCAAATATCCGCATCTACCGAAGCAGCTTCTTTTCGATCCACACAAGTGCTGGTTCGATTAAAAACAAAATATAAATTCTTGTTTATGTTTCCTCGTATCTACTACAATTATCTCCATTAGTTTTCGAGTTAACCTAAAGAAATTAACAGAAATAAATAAAACCGATACTAAATCAAAGCAATCATATACAGTACATGTGATTCGAAACCATCATAATGTACACGACGAATAGAAAACTTTAGTCGCAAGCCAAACGCCTCATATAATCATCTTCTATAAAAAAAATATTGTATGTTAAGTTAGCAAGTAATTGGCAAAGCCTTAAAAGTTAAAGTGGAGCTCCCTTTGAATGACACCGGCACCAAACTAGCCCAAAGTGCCGCCGTCCACTGGTGATAGCTAGGTTTTCCGTGAATGGCATGTGTCATCTTGTGGTTGGGTGAGATGTGAGATCTACTTGTACCTTTTTAGTGTTCTGGCCGACTAACGAGGCGCCGTATAGACCGGTAGACCATACTTGTCATCTTGATTGGTTGGTTTTTGCTTGATTCTTTTGCAAATAGAGAAAGTCAATACCTGTTATGCTAAAAATTATAAAACTTACTAATAGCTCGTTCTTCACATTTTTTTAACTCAATACGAAAAAATGTATAAATGTTTTTAACAATAAACTTGGTAGGGACAGGGGAATTTTAGGCAAAATAATTGGCGGGGGCGGACCATATAATTTTAAAATTTTTGGACGAAAAATCGGAAATAGTACACTTCTAATCGAAACATTTGGGGGGGGGGGGGGGGGTGCACCCCCGTCCCTTAAAAGCTACGCCACTGCTTAGTCTATTGCGAAATAAACCACTGTTATGGCATCTTTCTTGCAATAATCAACCCTCTTAGTAATGGTTCGATTCATTTGTAGCAACAGGGATCGGTTTTAATGATTCCACCAACACTTTAACAACGGTGTCTTATTCTTGAAGAACCAGCGATGTTACCATGTGCCATGGTTCATTACTCGCAGAAGAGCATGTGGCGAAAGAGCATGTCTCCTTATCTTTTTCCATTGGGATCAATGACAATATTTTTGGATACTTCAAGGGTCAGCGTGGCCTTCGACAAGGAGATCCCATGTCTCCTTATCTTTTCACTCTTGTCATGGAGGTTCTTACATCAACTTTACAACGAGCAGTTTCACTTGATTCCTCTTACCGGTTCCACAACAAATGCGAGAAGCAAAGGATTGTTAGTCTATGTTTTGCTGATGACCTTTTCTTATTTGCTAGAGGAGATGCGGATTCAGCTAGAGTGATAATGAAGTCTTTGGATACTTTCAAGCATATGTCTGGTTTAGTTCCAAGTATGTCGAAAAGTACCGCATTCTTTTGTAATGTGTCTAGCAACGTGAAACTGGCCATCAAGTCCATTATTCCATTCGAAGAAGGTAACCTTCCGATCAAGTATTTGGGTGTTCCGCTAATTGCGACAAAGCTGATGTACAAAGATTGTAAAGTTTTGGTGGAAAGAATTGATAAACGCATGTCTGATTGGAAAACAAAATTCTTATCGTTTACGGGAAGGCTACAGTTAATATCCTCAGTTTTATCTTCCTTATATACGTATTGGGCCTCGGTATTTATACTTCCGATGCGTATTATAAAGGAGATAGAGAAAAGGATGAAGGGGTTTCTATGGTGTCAAGACTCGCTCATGACGGGGAAAGCAAAAGTTTCTTAGAAATCAATATGTATGCCTAAATCAGAAGGTGGATTGGGCATTCGTAGTGTCTTGGATGTAAACAGGGCACTAATGGCTTTCCATATTCATAGCATTATATCTCGAAGGAGGTCGCTGTGGGTGGAGTGGGTTCGGCTAAACAGGTTAAAGGATAGATCGTTTTGGGACATTCCTGATTCGAAAAATGCGTGTTGGAGCTGGCGGAAATCATTACAAGTTAGACCGGTTGTTAGACAATTTTTTTGGACTAAGATTGGTAACGGAGAGAGCACGTCTCTTTGGTATGATAAGTGGTGTGAAGCTTGTCCCCTTAGTCGCTACGTGTCGCCTAGACAAATTTCTCGGGAGGGCTTGTCCATTTACTCGAAAGTGGCGGATGTCGTTAGTGTAAATGAGTGGCGTTGGCCTGAAGCTTGGAGAGATTTGTTCCCTATTCTATTCCGGTTAGAACCAATCCAATTACAAAGTAATAAGGCTGATTTGATTGTTTGGAAAGATGCGGATAATAAGTTGGTGCCGTTCACCACTAAACTTGCATGGGATGCTATCAGAAGACGCCAGGATCAGGGTCAGTGGGCCAAAGCGGTTTGGACCTCATTTTGTATTCCCAGGCATGCGTTTCATTGCTGGTTGGTCTTTAGAAGGAAGTTATGGACACAAGATCGGATCAGAAAGGTACAAATGCTTTCTACCGGGTCAATGAATATGATGTGCTGCCTTTTGTGTTTTAAGAACTTGGAGTCTCACTCTCATCTACTCAACACAAGTTTGGAACTCGTTAAAGAATAGAGCGGGTATAGAAAATGTTCCAGGCCGATGGGAAGATATAGCGGAATGGATGGTGATGAATGCGACAGCGAAGTCCGTTAAAGCTGTTATTGGAAAACTTATGGTGGCAGCTGCTACTTATTTTGTCTGGCAAGAAAGAAATTCAAGATATTTTAACAATAAGCTGCGGCCACCGGAGCAACTAGTTGAAGTAATATCAGAGACGATCCGATTAAAACTGCATTCATTCAGGTACAAATGCACAGATTCAGCTCGTCAACTCCTCAGGGATTGGAAGATTACAAGCATGGAAGTTTTTTTAGCTGGTTAATGTTGTTCTAATGCAGTATAGGACTGATGTCTAGTGATCGGTAGTTAGTATTGTGTTTTTTGGTGGTGTTATCTGGTTTACACTTGTGTGGCATGTCACACTTGTGAACTAGAGTGGCTTTCACTCTACTTGTTTTGTTTTGGTTTTGTTTTATAAAATCACCGGGGTAAACCCTTTACCCAAAAAAAAAAAAAAAAAGCCTGCTTATCCAATAAGCGGGGAAGGTGTATTTGCATTGGTATTCCAATCACGGAAGAAAGTTTGATGTGAAGATGGAGGAATTCAGGTTAACAGACGCTCCCAAACCGAAAGGAGGCAGATGTGGATATTGAAGCCGGAAGAACGGGTGTTGCTGTGTATGTGTTATATAGATCGGTCGCTGGGTTTTTTGAAGGTTTCGGGTTGTTTGAACAAAGACAAAGACGGGGACATATTGTTGGCTTCCGATGAAGGGAACAGTTGTTTGTTTACACACTGTAAAGTCGTGAAGTTGATCGGGATGATCTACGTATAGCAGATATCCAAATGCACCGACGCAGCTTCCTTTCGATCCATGGTATCAACGCAAGTGCTAAGTCGTCTAAAAACAAAATTTAGATAGAGATTGCATTATTCTGTTTATGTTTCTTCCTATCTGCAATCATCAGTTTATCCATAACATGTACTTGAATTTTGTTTTCAATCCAATAGTTTTGAGCCCAAACAGCCCAATTTGCCTAGTTGATCAATATACCAATTAGTATAGCCTGTTGCTTATTACTGTTAAAATCAACTAAAATTCAGCTGGTTTAATGTAAACTAAACCGGATGAGCGATACATTTTTGTTATCTAGTATTCATATACATGATATTATATCCGTAAACCATCTTATTTCCAGCTTTAGTTCTTTAAATGCAAACCAATGGTTTTAAAGAACTAAAAACGATCCAAACCGGAAGCATTTTTAGATGGTTCAGCACACCCAGCCAGTTTGGCTTGCCGAGTTAACCTAAAGAAACTCACAGAAATAAATAAGACCCTGACTAAATCAAAACAATCATATAGTACACAGGCAATTTAAAACCACCATAATGTACACGACGAGTAGAAAACTTTAGTCACGACGCAAACACCTCATATAATCATCTGCGATATAAAAACACTTTTCATCCAAACAAAACAGATCAAAAATGAAGACCGCACTAACTGCCAACTAAACATACATTATCAACGTCATTGATCGCCGATCTGTGTGCTAGAGGGACTAGATCATTCCTGCAATTCATTCAAAGATTTTTCAATAGACGTAGAAGAGTGAAGGAAACGCTTCATTGCATAACATTATATTAAAAAAAAACATTTATATATTAATGAAGCTACACACCCTATTTTTCCTTGTTAACACCGTGAAATTGTCTTCCAGCTTCAACTGCTTCCCTGTAAGATGACAAGAACATAGCCCCATCAGAGATAGTACACAAAAAACGATTTTATTTCTATCCACGACATCCAAAATACCCGATAATAGAAAACAGAAAGAAAAGAATAAATGAGATCAATGACCAGATTCTATAACCAATCATCGGAATGACCAGTTCAACGATTCACCCATATAAAGTGTTATAGTTATATGTAATGTTCTTTTCCGTATGTCACTAATTAAATAGTTTCATACACTGAAATACAAAGGTTATGTGATACTTCTACCATTTTACAGAAACTAACAGACTGTTTTGTAACAATATAAGAAA
This sequence comes from Helianthus annuus, assembly GCF_002127325.2. Classification (NCBI taxonomy): domain Eukaryota; kingdom Viridiplantae; phylum Streptophyta; class Magnoliopsida; order Asterales; family Asteraceae; genus Helianthus; species Helianthus annuus. Next base: position 128,357,999 of record NC_035446.2, on the reverse strand, counting down.
TGTGTAGGTAATTAGAACATTGCCTGAAAGCATGTACAAGTTCCATATTTTCAGGGTCAAGCTTAACACCCTCATAAAACGCATTTGCTGCTTCATCAAATTTCTGCAACAGAGAGAGAAAATAATGGTATTAAACTTTAGATTAAAAAAACCAGAGTAAAATGTCATTTTCGCCCCTGAGGTTTGGCCAGTTTTGTGGCTTTCGTTCAAAGGTTTGTTTTTCCGCATCTGGATCCAAAAGATCTGAAATCTTGCCATTTTCATCTGGCTTGTTAACTCTATCCATTTTTCTTCGTTAAGTCAGGGGTATTTACGACTTTTTTGTTAACTTAAAAGACTTCATTATCGCAGGAACACGAACAGTTACAGAAGATACCCTTTAAGTTAGCAAAAAAACTGAAATACCCCTGACAAAACAGAGAAAAATGGATGGAGTTAACAAGCCGGATGAAAATGACAAAATTTCAAACCTTTTGGATCCAGATGCGAAATAACAATTCTTTGGACGAAAGCCACAAAACTGGCCAAACCTCGGGCGAAATTGACATTTTACTCAAAAAACTAAGAAAAATATTTTAGATTAAATGAAGAACAGTGCATGCCTGCATCAAACGCAAAGCTGAACCCTCTCTATACCAAGCTTTCTGCCAGTTGGGTCTCAATTCCCTACACGCTTGTGCATCAGTTAACGCCCGGTCAGCTTGCCCAAGGCGCATCCAACAGAGACTACGATTTGATAACAACGTAGCGTCACTCGGGTCAAAATCAATTGCCTGTTTCATGACCAGCATGAAAAGATTAGATTTTAAAAGCAAACAATATCCTTTTGATTTGTTATAAAAAAACATACCTGAGTATAAGCATCTACAGCTATCTGATATTCCTTCCGTCTGAAAGCATCATCTGCTCTTGATTTGGCTTCAGCAGCTTTTTTCTTTGCTTCCGCTGACACCTGCAAACATGACCAACACTTTAATGTCATAACGAAAATGAACTTCTGTTATTTACAAGCTTAGATTTATACTAAAACAATCTTTAGTGTTAAAGAAAAAAGACAAAATGATACCTTAGGTATTTCTTTGGTTGAAACAGTAGCATCACTTGGCGAATTGGTTGGAATATCTCTTGTATTTCTTTCTACTTCCTAAAAGAATTACCTCAAAATGTGATTAATTAACACCACACGATGATACCATTTGATATATGCCGAAACATACATACATATATTTAAGTACCTGTTCTTTAGCACCTTCGGACTGCATATGGTTGATTAAACCATCAACTGTCCAATCTTTAACGGTTTCCACTTGAGATGATAGTGGTAAAAGCATCTCAACAGCAGCCCGGTTACCTCGAGCAGCTGCAACTTGTACAGGCTTTAAGCCATCCTAAAATAGCAAGAGAATAAAAGGAGCCGATATTTTTAACAAATGGGGACCAAAAAAGTGACAGTGAAGTAGTAGCTACTAACAAATGGTTAAAAAAAATTGAATTTCTAAAAATAAGAGTGGCTACTTTCTTAAGGCTCACCTCATCGGTCATATTGGGATCAGCGCCAGCTTTAAGCAAGCATGTGATCAATTCTGAGTTACCAATATCAGCGGCGATATGTAGTGGGGTTGCTCCACCAGCAATAATATTTACTTTAGCACCTGCCTGTAGTCCAACACAAATAGATACTACTAACTAACACTTGACAAATAAACCTATGATGAACACTTGAAGTTTAAATATAGGCACGACACTGCATTTTGAGATATGATGCATAATTATAGTTCTTACATATAATAGCTTAGAAAGAAACACTCGTCTAGCTAGGGTGAGTAGTAGACACATATACAGTCTGATAGTAGAGAAATGGGTGTACCTGAATTAACAGCTCTAAACATTGGAGTGAGCCTGCAGCTACAGCTGACAGCAAAGGAGTAATGCCATCATCAGTTTCAATATTAGGCTGCAAAACAATCACCACGGTTTAATAACTTGTAAATACATGTGTAAACACATATCATATATATATTATATACTACATGCAACATCATAAAACGGGTTCGTGTTTTTGTGTCCCAGTAAAGAGTTCTTGTAAACTTTCTTCATCTTCTCATATCTTTCGTTTTATTGGTTCTATGTTTTTGTGTCCCGACTCCCGATGATAAGTTAGTGTAAAGCAAGAAAGAATGTCATAAAAGGATCCAGTGAAGTCCACTAACGTTTCAAAAAGTCATGAAAAACAGACCCTATAGGATCATTCAACATGTATGACATATCACAGCATGTGGGGATGTGGATTCTATGTTTAGAGTAAACATAACAGAAATTCATAATATGATAATCCCTAATTTAGTTTTATCAAACATCTTTCTGTTCAAAGTAATTAAAGAGATTTACAATGCTAATTTTCTGTCATTCAGAACATTTGAAAGTTGAAATCAATCATTTTCCATTCAACACCAATTCAAGCAATCTCTATTCTCTAGATCATCCAAACTTAATTATTTAACACTGATTTATTCAGTTTTATAAAACAAACCCTAGATATCAAGTATTGTTCTAAGCATCCATGAGATAAATATGATATCCACCTAGCAAAGCTATAACAACACATTAAAATTTCAAAAGAACATAATATATAATACAAAAGAAACAACCATCATTAAAGCCTTACATCAGCCTTGTGTTTTAGTAGAAGTTTTAAAGCATCTTGTTGTCCATGACCAGCAGCCCAAATCAACGGGGTACCAGACTCACTTTGTGAATTAACATCAACACCATGGGAGATCAATAACTCCATCAACTCAATGTGTCCTGCAAACATTTAGTCCCATAAACTCATTCCAAACTTTCCCATAAACGAAATAATATCTTTGGTTTCTTTAGACACACTCATCTTATAATATAACACTTGAATCTAGTCCATCAGTAAAGGCAACATGATATAAGCTAAAACAACTCACCTATTCCGGCAACATGATGCAGAGCCGTAGCTCCTAACTCACTCGATAGCGAAGGATCAGCCCCATGTTCGATGAGGTATTTAGCAGTACTAATATGTCCTTGCCTTGCAGCATGAATAAGAGGTGTCTCACCTAAACCAACGTAAATAATATACTTCAATAATCGTAAAACTTCACTTCTATATTGAATTATTAAATCAAACTTAACAAACAAAGAACTAATTACCATCCTCATCTTTAACATTCACATCAAGTTTCAATTCCTCAAGCAAATACTTGCAAACCTCAGTCTGTCCCTCTCTTGCAGCAAAATGCAAAGCTCCTCGTTTATTCGCATCCTTAACATTCGCCACCGTCTGCGATAATCCTTTTCCATCATCTAACTGTGCAGCTACACCTATCAATTTCACCATAACCATACATACAACATATAAATATCTACCAATAATGAGAATTATTATCTCAATTGATTGTGAAAAAGAAACTTACTCTTCAAGAAATCGAGGTTTCCGGTAACTGCAGCGTTCAAGAACTGTTGAACTTTTTCTCTCACTGAAATCGAAATTGGGAGATCGGTTAGGTGAATAGAGAAGATGTGATTAATATGTATAGACTGAGTGGTGAACCTGCAAGAGCATCGGAAGCATCTGGAGCCATGTATGTTGTAGATCAGAGTTCAGAAGTGTTGCGTTTGTTAAACCCTAAATTGGGGGCTTTCGAGAAGTTAGGGGTTTTATATCCAGACTAAGACTAAGCTAACCCAAACACCCTCTCTAGATACGTCAACGTTTTCATGACCCGTAATTGTCAAGAGTAATTTATCTGTAAATTGCCGTTTTGGTCCCGAGGTTTAGTGCTTATTGTTATAGTTTACAAAATTAAAAGTCTTACAATTTACATACCAAGGTTTTGATGTAATTGCAATCTAAGTCCACTACACTAACTCCATCTACATTCATGTTAAATCCAGATCACATGAGTGGCATGTGCGACCATTTTGGTAATTAATCATCTCAATTGAATGAAAACAAATATGATAGGAATCATAATCAGGTTTATAGTTAATTGTCATTTGTCTATTCTAGAAGGGGGTTAAGTGCAACTTATAATTCTATAAATAGGAATAAATGAGGTCATGATAGGAAGGCAGAAGTTGGTTAGATCAATTAGGGCTCCTGCGTTTGTGCAGTGAGAGACGACTAGGCCCTGGGAACACTTCGGTGTTAGCTATCTTTGTATTATCTTCTTCGTATCAATTTCAATTCCAATCTATATTCCTATTAATCAGAATCGAATCTCTATCATTGGTCCGACCTGCCTCACCTCTGCTCTCCACCAAATTCTGGTTTCTGCTTCTGCCAGATCTGCCGGTTCCCTCAATCCGCATAGATGTCTTTGGAAGAAATGGATTTACCTCGCTTCACTGGTTTTGCACCTGCTCATTGGATCTGTCAAGCTGAACGGTTTTTTCTCCATTATGACATCGGTGATGAAAGCGAGCGCTTCTCCTATGTCATTGCTGCCTTTGATGATGAACCATTTTATTGGTTCAATTCCTGGTTTAGAAGTGATTTCCTCACCTGGTCAGATTTCATTGCTGCTATGCTTGTTCAGTTTTACGATAGTGACTTCGTGGATCCTGGACCTCTGAATTCTGTTTCAGCTAAATCGACACCGGAGGTCTCGACATTAGCCATATTGAAGACTGTTGTTGGGTCGCTTGGTTCGGGAGGCAATTTCGGTGAAGTACCTGCCCAATCTCGTCCCAAATCTGTTTCCGATTGGGATTTTGGTCCCAAATCTGCTTGCGATGGAGATTTATCTGGTGGTTTTCCGTCTCTGGTAGCTCAATTGGAGGCATTAGTAGCCAGATCTGAAGAACGTTGGAATAAGCATGAACAATTGATGTTGACTAGACCTCCAGATTCACGTTTCTCAGAATTTAGGGAAACTAGGGTTATGACGGTAGATTTACAAGAAATATTGGGCTCAGGAACAGTGGTGGGCCATGGTTTAAACAGAAAACTGGTTTTGAGCCGGGTCTCTCCAGATCTGGGCCTGTTTGGTGGCAAAGCTTATCCTGCAGCTCCATTTCTATCTTCACCTCTGTCTTCTGCCCCTGTTTTCACCATACACGACGAGATTTCCGACATTACATCTGTTCCTCCATATCCAACTCCACCTTCAAGTGATAATCGCCACTTCTATGAGGTTTCCAAGTTAATTTCTGCTGCAGTGGATTGTAAGGCCCCGCTTACTAATAGTTCGACTACTATGCAAGCTCCGATTAACATTGCGGACTGTTCGGGCCTCCAAATTCAGGTTGAAACTGCTCTCAAATTGGCTGATATTCTTTCGTCGGTTCGGGTTTTCACTCCATTTGATCGTGGGAAGCAATCTTCTGCAGTGACGTTGTTGTTGGGTTTCGTAGCCGACTCCTCCGTTCAATCACACCTATTGCAACTACTTCCTAAATCCTTTCTTCCTGTTATGGGTTCCTGTTCGGCAAATTTCATTGGCGGTATTCATGTGCCTTCAAGTCATTCTTGGGTGGTGCATGGGCAGTGTCAACCACCTGAGTCACTCTCGAGGAAACCTCTGCTTGGGTGTCGAGTCAGTTGTCGTTCCCAGTCTTGAGGGCAAGACTGTTTTGAAGGGGGAGTAATGATAGGAATCATAATCAGGTTTATAGTTAATTGTCATTTGTCTATTCTAGAGGGGGTTAAGTGCAACTTATACTCTATAAATACGAATAAATGAAGTCATGATAGGTAGGCAGAAGTTGGTTAGATCAATTAGGGCTACTGCGTTTGTGCAGTGAGAGAGGGCTAGGCCCTGGGAACACTTCAGTGTTAGCTATCTTTGTATTATCTTCTTCGTATCAATTTCAATTCCAATCTATATTCCTATTAATCAGAATCGGATGTCTATCAAAATATTAATTAAGTCCAAATTCAATTTATATCAGAAAGTTTGTAATATCAATTTAAATTAAGAATCAACCTCCAGTTGTTACCATAGAAAGTTTGTAATAGCAATCAAAATGGAGAATCGACCTCTAATTGTTATCATAAACGGATCTCCTTTGAGCAATATAAATCACGAGTTGATTAAGCTAGTTAATATGTAAAATTTTAAAAAATCACTTTAATCAAGTTAGGAACAAGGTTATTATTTATCGGTTTTTATAAATATATGGTTAGCGAATGAACGTATATTGAATTTCCATTGGAAGGTATACAATCACTAAATTAAATTTATGTCAACTTATTCATATACCGAGTTGGATCATTCGAGCATGCGGAACTTAAAGGGAGAGAGAAGGCAGGGTGAGGGTGGGGGTGGGGTGCAGGTGAGTTTTTATTAATAAAAAAAGTATTGTTTTAATTTAAAAGTAAAAGGCTTAAATACCTTCATGTGCAAGGCATGTGAGTCCATTTAACTGATTTTTTGACGTGGTTAGTGCTAAAGGTTATAGGGTATAATAAAACATGAACATAAAGGTTGGTTTTTGCCGATTTTATAGTGAAATGTATAAAGTGCAATTTGAGGCAAACATAAAGATTGTTTTCTGCAATTTTATCTTTTTGCAAAGACGGGAATCTTGCAAATCGATAAAATGAATTAGTTAAGAATGATTTACTTTTAAGAATGTAATTACCAAAAGATCATGATATGCCTTTTGGGCCCAACTTTTAGATTTGGGCTCATTTTGACCATTTGAGATTTTGAGCAAACTTGAAAAATTCCCTTGCTAGACTTGATTAGTTAATTACTTGAACCCTTGAAGGATGTGATCGGTTTGCAAATTCATAAAAGTAGCGGAGACATTGACATCTTTTAATGGTGATTTAAGTAATTATAAGTCATAACCTTGCTATATATTTGGAAATTAAAGGTGAATCATGAGTTTAACTGGACTTTTTACATGGCATTTGGAATATGGTTTATAATTTACAAGTTGCATATTGCATGAGAGTTTCTAAATAAATAAATTATTTTCTGGGTATAAAACCTTTATGTACTCATGTAGTTTGTGGTGCATTTTTTCTAAAGTAAAATATCTAAGCAAGTAAAGAAGAATAACAGAGACCCAAGGTGAGGGTGAGGGTGGGGTGCAGGTGAGTTTTTATTAATAAAAAAAGTATTGTTTTAATTTAAAAGTAAAAGACTTAAATACCTTCATGTGCAAGGCATGTGAGTCCATTTAACTGATTTCTTGACGTGGTTAGTGCTAAAGGTTATAGGTTATAATAAAACATGAACATAAAGGTTGGTTTTTGCCGATTTTATAGTGAAATGTATAAAGTGCAATTTGAGGCAAACATAAAGATTGTTTTATGCAATTTTATCTTTTTGCAAAGACGGGAATCTTGCAAATCGATAAAATGAATTAGTTAAGAATGATTTACTTTTAAGAATGTAATTACCAAAAGATCATGATATGCCTTTTGGGCCCAACTTTTAGATTTGGGCTCATTTTGACCATTTGAGATTTTGAGCAAACTTGAAAAATTCCCTTGCTAGACTTGATTAGTTAATTACTTGAACCCTTGAAGGATGTGATCGGTTTGCAAATTCATAAAAGTAGTGGAGACATTGACATCTTTTAATGGTGATTTAAGTAATTATAAGTCATAACCTTGCTATATATTTGGAAATTAAAGGTGAATCATGAGTTTAACTGGACTTTTTACATGGCATTTGGAATATGGTTTATAATTTACAAGTTGCATATTGCATGAGAGTTTCTAATTAAATAAATTATTTTCTGGATATAAAACCTTTATGTACTCATATAGTTTGTGGTGCATTTTTTCTAAAGTAAAATATCTAAGCAAGTAAAGAAGAATAATAGAGACTCAAGATGGTTCTACAAATGGTGCTTAAACGCATATACTATATTGGTAGTTATTTTGTCTGCCTATCCGGTCACAACTTACACAATGTAAATCCTTTTAAAGTCTTCAGCCGCAAATATACATGTCATAAGTTAGTCCTAGGGAATCAACCCGTATATTTCAATATAGATTCTTAATAAAAAAAACATAATAAGAGAGACTATATATAGATTACATAAATGTCACGGCCCTCGTCCCGGTTTTACCCGGTCCAGGAGCCGCGGGACAGAAAACCCGTGGTATTTATTATCTGATTTGACAGCGGAAGTTTTAACAGGATCTTTAAACTTGAAAATGCACGATTATTTTATTTCATAATTTGGGACAAACCCCGTAATTTACAATAGAGGAATTTCACGAGGAAATTCCCTGATTTACAAAACATGTTTATTTATTTAACTGAGCCACCACTTCAAGCTTTATTAGTGCTCCGTAGCACTTTTCCTTGATTCACAGTAGGTCACCTGAAACATGTTTTAAAATATTTTTGTCAGCGGGGAAATACTGGTGGGTCACTCAAATTTGATAAAACGACACATAGCTATTAATTACAGCATAAGAGCGATTACAATGGCTTTTATCTTATTTTTATCTGGCGTCGTGACACACCCTGGTGACGATGGTCATACCACTATTGGGTCCTTTCACCCAAGTAGTGATGATTATCACCGTTAGGTTGATGAACCTAACCGTGAGAAATTAGTAATGTGCACAATACCCCACTTGCCAGTGATTCAAGATAACCATGACTTAATCCCTGTAATTATAACTTTGAAAATAATTTGAGGTATTGTAAAATACTTTTGATAAAAAGAGAATGACTCACATCGCAAGTTTAAACAGGCAGAGTTTAGCCTACTGATAAGCCTGATCCCCTAATTTAAACAACAATGCACACGAACTAGGCCAGTAACTAATACATCATTTACGATAACTCACGAGATTAAAACCCTCACAACGAATGACAAAGTGCAACACTTAAACATCCATCGACTTCACGACGAATAACAAAGTGTAGCCCTAATGTGGGCAGCACTTAAACATCCATCGGATTGGTTTCAATCGATCGAACATTAAATCGTAGCAGCGATCGAGTTAATACCCTGTATCGTAGCAGCGTTTCCTTAATAGAATTTATGATTTTGAGCAGTAGAACTTCGTTTTTGACTGAAATCTCGAGCACAGATGAACTGCTCATGGCCTAGCAATTTATAGCAACTTTTTGAGTTTTACGCGGCCCGCGTAAACCTAATAAGGACTTACGCGGCCCGCGAGGGCCCCTAATCTACGTGTAGGGCTTGTGTGTCACGAGTAGGGTTGCCAAGTGTGTAACACGTAGCCCGGCATGCTTATCTGGTCAACCTTGCTTTGACGCGGTCCGCGTAAGCCTAAGCTTACTCTTACGCGGCCCGCGTGAAACCCAGAAATCTTGATTTCTTGGTTTTTCATGCACATTAGGGTTTCAGGGGTCCGGGTTTTCACTTACGGGTCGATTTTGGGGCATTTTTGCAGTCTTTACATCCTCCCCACCTTATTTAAAATCTCGTCCTCGAGTTTAACTGAAATAAGTGAGGATACTTTTGCTTCATTTCTGATTCCAGTGCCCAGGTGTATTCGGGTCCTCTTTTTGAATCCCATTTGACTTGGACTAGTACGAGACTTTTGTGTTTGAGAAACTTAATATTTCTGTCTTCTATTTGAAGCGGTTTCTCAACAAATTTTAGCTTTTCATTCACCTGTACGTCTTGAAGAGGGACTACCAGGGATTCGTCAGATAAACATTTCTTGAGGTTGGATACATGAAACGCGTCATGTACTACAGCTAACTCTTCTGGTAGTTGTAAACGATAGGCAATTGGTCCTATGCGCTGAATTACTGGGAATGGTCCTATGTACCTTGGACTTAGCTTTCCTTTCTTACTAAACCGAACTACTCCTTTCCAAGGAGAAACTTTCAAGAGTACCTTGTCTCCGACTTGAAATTCCAATGGCTTGCGTCGGTTGTCTGCATAACTTTTCTGGCGATCTCGAGCCGTTTTTAGTCTTTCCTTGATTTGAGTTATCTTGTCAGTGGTTTCTTGCACAATCTCAAGACCTGATAATTGGATTTCTCCTATTTCTGCCCAGCAAACTAGAGTTCTACACTTGCGTCCATACAGTGCTTCGAACGGGGCAACTTTAATGCTTGCATGATAACTATTGTTATAGGAGAATTCAATTAAGGGTAGGTGGTTATCTTAGTTTCCACCAAAATCTATCACACATGCCCTGAGCATGTCTTCCAGGGTTTGGATCGTCAATTCACTTTGTCCGTCAGTTTGGGGATGGTAGGCAGTACTTAAATTCAATCGGGTCCCCATTGCCTCTTGAAAACTCATCCAGAAGTGAAACGAATACCTCTATCCGATACAATGGAGAGTGGAACTCCATGTAAGGATACTACTTTGTCTACGTATATGTCACGACCCCCGACCCCATCCTGGCCGGAATCGGTGCCGTGAGCAGTCCAGTGGTACCGGTGATTATTTTGAAAAACATTGCAGCGGAAATTTCATCAGGACCGTGAGTTAGGAAAAATATCAGAGTTTAGAAACACCGGATTTTATTTAAAAAGATGGAATAAATTCCATGTTTTACAATGGTAGCTTTTAATAAAAAATAATATTTCTTAATTTGAAAATAAGCCACTTCTTGAAGTCCTTCAGTGTCGGATCCAATCCTTACTCCAATCTATTGTAATTACCTGAAACGCGTTTTAAAAAGATTTTGTCAGCGGGAAATACTGAGTGAATTATTCATTTTACTGAAAACGACACATTTGTTATAATTCACAGTATTAAGAGTTTTTACATATGTTTATTATCAACCAACATTCAAGAATAGGTATTTGTCACAGACCAGCTCTGTGACCGTGGTCATATCACCATTGGCTGTCCCAATGAGTGACGTATGTCACAATTAGGCTCGCCCACCTAATGTGAAGGAAACAATAATAACAATACTGTGCACAATACCCCACATACCGGCTGTAATTTGGTGATTACATAAACTTAATCACTGTAATTATAACTTTGAAAAATGGTTTGGAGTATTGTAAAACATTTAACAGCTCACAAACGGTGAGAAAAGAGTTTATAAAAGAAGAATAACTCACTAATCAGCATGCAGTATTTGAATTAACAAGCTTCATGGTTCAGATTCTTCTGAGAATTAGCATCTACTTTGATTGTAAGTGTATTAAGACTAATAATCCTAATTTAGGAAAGGATGCACACAAAACCGGGTTAATGATCAATACAGCTTTTACGATAACTTACGGAATCAAATTCTCACAATGAATGACAAAGTGCAATACTTCAACTCATTTATCGTATTAACGACAAACGACAAAGTATAATACTTCAACTCATTTATCGAATTATCGACAAACGACAAAGTATAATGCTTCAACTCATTTATCGAATTATCGACAAACGACAAAGCATAACCCAATATGGGCGGCACTTAGACATTCTTTGGATATATTGATCCTGGAAATGAATCGTAATAGCGATCGAGTTATTACCCTGATTGCGACAGCGTTTCGTGATCGGTGTGTGTTGTGTGGTAAACGAACGATATCTCTGTGTATATTTTGAGTTTTTTTAAGTCGAATTAACGGCAAACTTCAAGTGCCACTGCCCCCTATTTATAGCTGAAAAATGTCCTCCCTCGCGTGTCACGACAGGGAAACCTGGTCCTGGCGCGTGGCGCGAGAGGTCACTTTTAATATGAGGTAGCCACGCGTCTCAGTAGCTTGGGTGAGTCGACGGTTCGTTAAAATTCAATTTCTATCGAAAACAGTTTGGATAATACTAACTAGGAAATACCCCCCTGAGTTTTAGGGGCCCTGATCCTGATTCCGATTGTTCTGAAAATTTTAGGGGTCATGCAGTATCACTTGGGGGTCTCAATTAGGGTTTCCTATTGGACAAAATATAATAAGAAATAATAGTTTTGGTGAGAGTTGTTACATCCTCCCCACCTTAATAAAATCTCGTCCTCGAGATTTGGACTATGATATCTTTAGGGGTTACGTTACTTTTTTTTTTTTTAATATATCATGGTTTCTGGGATGGAATCAAAAGATTAATATCATAAGATAGTTGGAATTCAATGGTTTTAAAACTTTAGTTTCAGGAATTGATGTTTGATCAAATAGGATGAAATAATAAATTTAACAAGTTTGACCAAGTCTCATGAATCAAAAAGATATTCGATAGGCATTAATTTTGAAATGAAATAACTTTTGTAGAGTTCAATGTTAGAAAAGAACTTACTTTGCTCAATTGAGGGAGGTTCTTAATAAATCTCTATTTGTGAATGGAAGTATGGAAAATGATCTGTTAATGATTATCCGAAAATCAATATCGTTTACTTAAATGGTACTGGATAACAGGATTTAGTGTATTGTAATCTGAGTACATAATTGTACCAAGAATATGATAAATCAAACGAATGACTCATTAATAGGGTTTAACACAGGCTACAGCTCTATTCGGATGCTACAAAGTGTTTGTAATGATTGAAAGAATTCAATAATGATGATCGAATAAATTCACCGTTTTTGAAATTGTGAGTTTCAAGGAAGCGAATCTAGATATTTCAAAAGATGAAATGTTCAAACGAATGAGATGAAATGGTATAGTTTTTCAAGGTGATTGGGTTCAAGCCAAAAGATATATGATCTATAGATTCTTAAAATGAATGTGAAGAACTTTTTGGAATTAGTAAAATTCTTTGTCAGAAGAAAACTTACCTTGATTGGTACCTAAGGAAGACTTAAGATTGACCGGTTTAAAAGGAATGAAAACATGAAAATGTTTTGTCAGATATCGAATTATGATATGAGAAAATCAATGTGCTGAGATGGGTAATTTGTAAGAATACATGAAAAGACAATGAAGTTAGAGTATTTTTGTCTTAATACACAATTGTATTCAGATGATTTTAATCAAAATATTTGATTTAAAGATAGGTGATATTTTGATTTACTAAATACCTTTTTCTTTTATGTTATCATAAAGTAGAATAATACATAAATATAGAAAGGTTTAAAATATCAAAAACCCGTAATAATTTTGATAAAATTATGATATATGTTTTATAAATAGGTTTACCTAATATTCTAAAATTTATCATTTTTTTTTAAATCAAGTATGTTTAACTATAAGATTTTATAATAGGGTATTTTAAATAATAAAAGTACAATAATAAATGTTTATTCTAATATCAAGCATACTTAAATATTGGGTTGCGTAAATGACATTTGATATTTTAATATGTATATATTATAAAAGAATATTTCTATAAGTATTTAATAGTTGTGAAATATTAATTAAGATGATCATTTATTTATAATATGTTTTGTTCATGAATGCTTAGACAATTATTTAGATAATTTTGTTCGTCCCTTTAATTTATTTTTATGAAAATATATTTTCTCTTTACAGTACGAAGTATATATATTTCTATATATAATATAAAAATATTTTTACATGTAATTGAAATTTACTAACTAAGTATGATGACTTAATTTATATATAGTAAATAGTTATTATCATGGTTGGATATTGGTTAGTGCTGCCTTGTTTAAGCATAGGTGATCAGTCCATGCCTAACTAAGGCTAGGCTATCCAATACCCGTCTTTGACAATAACCCTAGTATTTTAAAATAATACTAACACTATCACTATTAATATTATTACTAATAATAAAATTAATATGAATTACCAATAATAAATAACTAAATAAAACTAAAATGAGAGTATACCTCAAACATAATTTTATATGTAAAATATAAATTCTGCACCTCAATGGTTTTAACAAGAATTTTAAATATAGTAATACTATATTATGAATTAGGTAATTACTTATGTAAGTTTCCATATAAAATAAATAAAATTTATATTTTAAATTTATATAATGTTTTTCGATCAATGATGATAATAAATATCACGAAAGGCTCGATTGATGCTGTAAGAACTATTTAAGAGATACACGGAAATAGAACATGAAATGGGGTATCCTTATCTTAGCACATAATTGTGTTAAGATTGTTTGTATAGAATAAATCAACAAAGCGGAAAAATAAGTAAATAACTAAATAATTAATCCGAGATTAGCGCAAGCTTCAGATTTTGTGAAAACGTCACCACAAGGTGATCGTGATTTAAAGAAAATGATTCAATGAAGTTGAAGACCAACAAACATGTTATAGTTCAAGAAAATTGAAGTGCTTGTTGGGATTATTTTGAATATGATGTTTGCAATTTATCATATGGGACTTTGAATGGAATATGTATTGCGAGCAAGTTAACTGATTTTGAATAAACCGAGTTTGAATAAGAAAGTTTGACATGATCACAATAAAACCATGTATACCTTTCAAAAGAAACTCGAGTTTTTCGAGAAACTCATTGCTTCGATATTAGAGAGTCATTGCTTTGTAAAAACGCGGTTTACAATGCAAAGATCAAGTATAGTGAAATGATATTTGAGCTTTTGATAAAACAACAAATTGGAATGTTGCCCTCCTATGGTTTTCATAACTCAAATGAACCATATGCGCAACAAACAGTGCATGTGTAACGTGTGGATTTACCAAGAAATGAAATGGATCAATATTTGCTGCTATGAAAGAAATCCTCATGGTATGATTACCATTAAAAGAAGTGGAAAACACGAAAGTCAATTCTTTATAGGCAGAAGTCAGAATTGCAACGAAAGAAATATAAGAGCTTTATCTGGAATTTCGTGTGATAACTTATTTGTTTAATGACATTATCAGAGAATGTCGAATGAAGTGAAATGAAATAGGGAATGTGCAAAACTTTATGACTTCTTTTGTAGTACTAATAATTATGACTCAGGTTAAACTATGTACCGATGTTTGTGAAATGTTGTTCCAACGTACCTCAGCGAGATTTTGATTGTTTTGTAAGATCATGTGGCAAAATACCGCTTTTTTTGTAGTACTTTTACCGACGGAATTAATATTGGTGTCATCGTGCCTAATTTATATTTTTCAAAGGTCTTGCCTTGGAAGTTGTGTGTGATAAACTTTGACGTCTGTGGACGTATAATTTTAAGTTTCATGTATTTTCTTGTGCCTTAGCACAACTTGACATGCTTCTTACTTGCGTTCACAATTTATGGCGTTAATAATTTATGGTAACGTTTTGGTAATTTTTATATTTTTGATGGTGTCCCAACTTAATGGGTTTCCATTTATTATTGTTGCTCGAGTTACGAGGTAGATGATCAAACAAAATAATGTTTGATATCGATATAGGTAAGAGATTCTTGATAAAGGAATCTAAATTTATTATTGACACATATACTTGTGCTTTATCCCTAATTATCAATTGTTATGGCTTTTGAAATTTCTTATAGATATACATATCTATATAATCATATATTTCACATGCTGTAATATACATACCCTTTATAAGGTTAATGTATTTAACAGATTCTTATTTCCAAAAACAAGTCTGATATCAGACCATGATACTTATTTAGGGAAATCTTGTCACTTGTTTGACATTTTATATACCCCATCTTACCCGGTTCGCGCCGGAGAGGTAACCTCAGTATATCCGGACAAGCTGGAGAGTCTGCTACTCTATACCCAGTTTTGCCGGAGAAAATTTTCTATTTCCCATAAATAGTATCTTTTCAAGATTTTAAAAGTGCCTCTTTTATTAGGACTTTTATCCAGAATCAAAGAAATTTGTATTCCCATAACATATCTTATTCTAGACCAAATAATATCAATAAGCAAGAATAAATAGCAATTAAGTGCTATTGCCTGCTAACCGTCATTCTTATGACATACCAGTATTCATTATATTATACTTATATAAGTAATTTACCTTAAAGTTTATTTTAAGGCAAAATTCTTAAGTTCAAGTCTAAATATCATTCAGAATGTTATCAGATAATTTTTAAGTTTCTAACTTTCCGTTTAAGCTTAGGTATTATTATAACACCTATTTGCGTAAACAAGTGGCTTAGCTTATACTAAGGCATCTTTTCTTATGTGCAAGTCTAAATGCTATCAGATGTGCTACCAGTTAAGTTAATAGCAATCTCCTAACTCTTTTATTTAAGCTTAAGTATTGTTATCACAACATTTTATAGGCTTAAAGTAGTGGCTTAGCTCTGATACCACCTTCTGTCACGACCCCCGACCCCATCCTGGCCGGAATCGGTGCCGTGAGCAGTCCAGTGGTACCGGTGATTATTTTGAAAAACATTGCAGCGGAAATTTCATCAGGACCGTGAGTTAGGAAAAATATCAGAGTTTAGAAACACCGGATTTTATTTAAAAAGATGGAATAAATTCCATGTTTTACAATGGTAGCTTTTAATAAAAAATAATATTTCTTAATTTGAAAATAAGCCACTTCTTGAAGTCCTTCAGTGTCGGATCCAATCCTTACTCCAATCTATTGTAATTACCTGAAACGCGTTTTAAAAAGATTTTGTCAGCGGGAAATACTGAGTGAATTATTCATTTTACTGAAAACGACACATTTGTTATAATTCACAGTATTAAGAGTTTTTACATATGTTTATTATCAACCAACATTCAAGAATAGGTATTTGTCACAGACCAGCTCTGTGACCGTGGTCATATCACCATTGGCTGTCCCAATGAGTGACGTATGTCACAATTAGGCTCGCCCACCTAATGTGAAGGAAACAATAATAACAATACTGTGCACAATACCCCACATACCGGCTGTAATTTGGTGATTACATAAACTTAATCACTGTAATTATAACTTTGAAAAATGGTTTGGAGTATTGTAAAACATTTAACAGCTCACAAACGGTGAGAAAAGAGTTTATAAAAGAAGAATAACTCACTAATCAGCATGCAGTATTTGAATTAACAAGCTTCATGGTTCAGATTCTTCTGAGAATTAGCATCTACTTTGATTGTAAGTGTATTAAGACTAATAATCCTAATTTAGGAAAGGATGCACACAAAACCGGGTTAATGATCAATACAGCTTTTACGATAACTTACGGAATCAAATTCTCACAATGAATGACAAAGTGCAATACTTCAACTCATTTATCGTATTAACGACAAACGACAAAGTATAATACTTCAACTCATTTATCGAATTATCGACAAACGACAAAGTATAATGCTTCAACTCATTTATCGAATTATCGACAAACGACAAAGCATAACCCAATATGGGCGGCACTTAGACATTCTTTGGATATATTGATCCTGGAAATGAATCGTAATAGCGATCGAGTTATTACCCTGATTGCGACAGTGTTTCGTGATCGGTGTGTGTTGTGTGGTAAACGAACGATATCTCTGTGTATATTTTGAGTTTTTTACGTCGAATTAACGGCAAACTTCAAGTGCCACTGCCCCCTATTTATAGCTGAAAAATGTCCTCCCTCGCGTGTCACGACAGGGAAACCTGGTCCTGGCGCGTGGCGCGAGAGGTCACTTTTAATATGAGGTAGCCACGCGTCTCAGTAGCTTGGGTGAGTCGACGGTTCGTTAAAATTCAATTTCTATCGAAAACAGTTTGGATAATACTAACTAGGAAATACCCCCCCTGAGTTTTAGGGGCCCTGATCCTGATTCCGATTGTTCTGAAAATTTTAGGGGTCATGCAGTATCACTTGGGGGTCTCAATTAGGGTTTCCTATTGGACAAAATATAATAAGAAATAATAGTTTTGGTGAGAGTTGTTACAGTATAACTTGGCTAACCTTTCCATGCTAAAGGTTTCTTTCATTGGCAGAAAGTGAGCAGATTTGGTTAATCGATCCACAATCACCCAAATCGCGTCGTTACCTTTTCTGGTTTTTGGTAACTTAGTAACAAAATCCATTGTTATTAGTTCCCATTTCCAAACAGGCATTTCTAATTGTTGAAGTAACCCTGAAGGTTTCTGGTATTCTGCCTTAACTTGCGAACAGGTCAGACATTTAGATACATATCTAGCTATGTCCTTTTTCATTCCTATCCACCAGAAATTATTTTCTTAAATCTTGGTACATCTTATTGTTTCCAGGATGCATGGTATACCTAGATTTATGGGCTTCCTCTAAAATCTTATCTCTTAAGTTTCCTTGTTTAGGTACCCAAATCCTTTTCTTGTGGAATCTCCAAATTCCGTCGGTACCTTGCTCTAGTTCTTTTATACTTCCTTTCATTCCTTCAGCATCATCCTTGATTGCTGTTTCCTGAACATTCTTCAATTTTCCATTAAATCTACTTGAAGATTTAATCTAAGGGCACGAACTCGCTTTTGTTTTTCATGATACTTACGACTTAAAGCATCTGCGACTACATTTGCTTTTCCTTCGTGATATTGGATATCACAGTCGTAGTCACTTAGAATTTCCATCCATCTTCTTTGCCTCATGTTTAATTCTTTTTGCCCAAATATGTACCTTAAACTCTTGTGATCCGTATAGAGTGTAAACTTACTGCCATACAGATAGTGTCTCCATATCTTAAGGGCAAAAATTATTGATCCTAATTCTAAGTCATGAGTCGTATAGTTTTCCTCGTGCTTCTTCAATTGCCTTGAGGCATACGCAATTACCTTTTTGCGTTGCATTTGCACACATCCTAATTCTAATTTAGAAGCATCACAATAAACTTCAAAATCTTCTGTTCCTTTTGGTAAGGCAAGAATTGGGGCGTTTGTTAACCTTTGCTTTAAAATCTTAAAAACCTCTTCTTGCCTAGGTCCCCATTCAAACTTTACTGCTTTACAGGTTAGCTTAGTCAATGTCACAGCTATCTTAGAAAAATCCTTAATGAACCGCCTATAGTATCCGACCAATCTTAGAAAGCTTCTAACTTCCATAGCTGATTACGGGACCTTCCATTTGGTGATTGCTTCTATTTTGGAGGGATCTACGTGAATACCTTCATGATTCACCATGTGCCCTAAAAATTGCACCTCCTGGAGCCAAAATTCACACTGGAGAATTTGGCGTAAAGCTTTTCTTTTCTTAACAAAGTTAAGAGTGCATGTAAATGTTCACAATGCTCGTCCTGGCTTTTGGAATAAATAAGTATATCATCGATGAAGATAATTACAAATTTATCCAAATATGGTTTACAGATCCTATTCATCATATCCATAAATGCTGCAGGAGCATTTGTTAATCCAAAGGGCATAACCGTAAACTCGTAATGACCATACCTAGTTCTGAAAGCGGTTTTATGTATGTCTTCTTCTTGCACCTTCAATTGATGGTATCCGGAGCGTAAATCTATCTTAGAGAAATATATAGCTCCCTGAAGCTGATCAAAAAGATCATCAATCCTAGGTAATGGGTACCGATTCTTAATTGTAACTTTATTTAATTTCCTATAATCGATACACATTCGCATCGAACCATCTTTCTTTTTCACAAACAACACTGGTGATCCCCAAGGGGATGAACTAGGTTGTATAAACCCTTTGCTTAATAATTCATCTAACTGCTTTTTCAATTCAAACATTTCGGTGGGTGCTAACCGATAAGGTGCCTTGGCTATCGGTGTTGTTCCAGGAATTAGATGAATTCTAAATTCTACTTCCCAATCGGGTGGTAATCCAGGTAGTTCTTCTGGGAATATATCCGAGTATTCTGATACTACTGGAATGTCCTTAAGTTCTTTACTTTTGGTATTAACAACTACCAAAACCATATATGTTATTTCCTGTTTTCTTGAATAACTGGCCATTTTCATGACTGAAATGACTTTCATTGGCTTTTGTGGCTTATCTCCTGTAACCATAATTATTCCTCCTGTGGGTGTATGAATTTCTATGGAATTTTTATCACAAAGGATTCGAGCATGGTTGGCTACTAACCAATCCATTCCTAACACAACATCGAATCCAGCTAAGTTCATGGGTAACAGGTTTGCAGAAAATTTATGACCTGAAAGTTCTATTTTACCTTCCTGCAAAACTCGATTTATGCTAACAGAGTTACCGTCGGCTGTTTCTACTGTATAAATCTGTCTAAGTTTGGTTAAAGGTAACTTAAGAGCTTGGCAGAACGAAGTATTTATAAAACTTTGGTTTACACCAGAGTCAAATAATACTTTCGCATAAACGTTGTGAACTAGAAACGTACCCGCTATCACATTCGGAATCAAATCTGCTTCTTGTGTAGTCAACTGGAAGGCTCTTGCATTCTTCTTGGTAGTTCCTTCTGCAGGTTTAGCCTTGTTGTCAGCTGGTTTGACCAGTTTAGGGCAGTCTGGTCTAAAATGTCCAGCTTCTCCACAGTTGAAGCAGATGGTTGATTTCTTCCTCCTGCAATCTTCTTCATGATGCCCTGGAATTTTGCAGAAATTGCAATACCCTTTGCATTTTTCAAAATGTTTTCTTTTGCAGGTACTGCAAAATGGAACAGTGGAGGATTTCCCAGTTCCTCTTTTTCTGAAGTTGTTACTAGCATTACCCCCTCGGAATCCTTGGGTAATTTTCTGAGCCAAATCCTTCTTTCTGTTTTCTTCTCGCGTGCGTAGCAATCCATCGGTCAAGGTATTGGCTAACTCCACCGCATCGTCAATGGTGCGGGGTCTCGCGACTTTGACGATATCCCGGATCTCGCTAATCAAACCCCAAATGTAGCGAGAAATAAGTACTGGCTCTGGCGAAGCCAGAGTTGGCACAATTCTGGCATACTCGAAAAATTTCAAAGTATAACCTCGATAATCAACATCCACCATTCGGTGGCTCAGGAATTTGTTTTCCATTTGTTCCTTTTCATATTCGGGACAAAATTTTCTTTCCACCAATTGTCTAAATTATTCCCAATTCATAGCATAAGCCAAGTCACTTCCCTTGGCTTGCAATACCGTATTCCACCACTCTAATGCCTCTTCCTTGAAAAGGTGAGAAACATACATAACTTTATCTTCCTCCGCGCATTTACTTATTATAATTACTGCTTCAGTTTTCTCTAACCAACGCAGTGCGGCTGTCGCCCCTTCATTGCCTGCAAATTCAGCTGGTTTACAGGCAAGAAATTCCTTGTAAGTGCAACCAGGTGTTGCAGCTTTCATTCTTTTGAGTATTGTGGCCTGAATTAAGTTGTCGTTATTGCCTCCTCCGTTAACACTATTACTGAAATTATCGTCGCACGTGCGTTTACTAGGGTGAGCTTGTGAAGGCTCAACAGGACTTTTAACTACAGCGACGATTGCCGGAATAGCGTTAGCTAATACCTGAGCGACGATGTTTTCTATATCTTGCCGATTTAGAAAGTGATCCTCATTATTGTGTTCCGATTGATTATCTTCATTAACTGGTTCATTAACAGCGTGTTCCATCTGAATATTTATCAATTAGTAATTATCACAGGCTAATATTTAGTACAAACATTTAGGTATAACTGTACAACCAGATAAAAATGGCGAACATTGCGACTTTTATATATATACATGTCTATTACAAATTACAACTGAAATCAAAATATACTAGGGGTTGTGCATTCATTATTTTAGTCTAGTTAGGAATATTATGCTCAGCATGCTTCTATATAAGGTTTATTCTATCTCCTCTTACTAAGTTGTTTATCTAATGGGCAAAGTTTCTGGCTCATAGATGATATGGGTGCTAGTACTGGGTCAGGGTGTTGAGAGATAAGATAATTTATAAACTTTTATGGTTGAGATCTAATTTCATTGGTTGGTCCGGGTTTGGCAGTTTAACTTAATTAAAAGTTACCATTTACTGCTGTAGTGGCTAACATATAGAGATTTGCCCATTGTTCATCCAATTCATCTTCCCATGGTGGGTTATTGCCTATTTCCTGAGTTTCATTATTAATTATTACCCCTTTTGATTGTGACTTCTTTACTTTCTTTTGACTTTATTCTAATAATCCAACTTCTTTTCTTAGCGGTAAGTGGTTTCTCAGACTGTGCCTTACGAATAAATATTCCTTCCTTAGTGTCTGCTGAGTATCTTGAGGGATTTGATTGAAATGAGGTTCCCTTATCTTTTGGTGAACTATCTAGTTGACGATAGATGTCCGAAATTCTTTGCTTACCCATACTGTAAATTAACAAATAGTCAAATAACACAAAAAAACACATAATCACACTAACACGTATAATCAAAATTGTCGACTTTGCGACTATCAGATTTTATATATTTTAATATGCCTCCGTACACACCCGTTATCTTACAAAAGTTTTATTTTAAGTTATTTTACAAGATTATATTATTTATTATTTTATTATTATTAACACACATCCCCACAACAACGTACGATCCCCGTTGGCTGGCACTTCAGAAACGACGTTCCCTGTCGTCGTACTTCCAGGAGATCTGTTCTCCCACTTCCCGGCTTCTATTTCCTGCATCTATCAGCTCCTCGCCATAGTGGCGGAGTTCAGCCAAGTTCTCATTGCTCATTGGTGGGTTTGGCGCAGGCTCCGGGTCGAATTGAGGGAAAAAGGTGTTAGGGTTATTCAAGAGGTTCTGAAATTGCCAGTCAGTGGTCCACCATTCTTCCAGCTCTCCTTGTAGAGGTTGGGGATTGACAATGAGATCTGAGATAGCAGGCTCCAAATCCACTGGGAGTTGGGATTCAACTGGGTAATAGAAAAAGTCTTCATCGGCAGGTCCGATGAGGTCACTAAGTGCCAGTTTACGATCTAGTTCCTCCCATGATGGCATTTCCTGGGCTTGCCCAGAACTTTCCCCAATCTCTATTCCTTTTCCCTTATCCTCGGGATCCTCAGCCTTTTTAACTTTCTGTACCGTTGGTCTCTTCCTACGCACACGCCTCCAGCCTACAAACCTTCTTCTCTTTTTCGCCTTTGGTTTATCCTGGGGTTAGGCCTGGAATACCATTGGCTCTTCAACATCAGCCTGGTAGCCAGTGAAAGTACCAGTGGTATCCATATCTGTAGTATGGATAGTAAAGTTTTGAAGGGCTTCTGATAGTTCATTCATGCTGTTAGCATACATGAAGAAACACACAAAATTCTAAGTTAAAATTTTGTAAACTAAAATTTCACAGAATCACAGAATGGCAATCAGAAAACTTAAGTATTTCTAAATACTTAGTTAGCTTAAATCAGTGGCTCTGATACCACCTTTTTCTGTCACGGCCCCCGTCCCGGTTTTACCCGGTCCAGGAGTCGCGGGACAGAAAACCCGTGGTATTTATTATCTGATTTGACAGCGGAAGTTTTAACAGGATCTTTAAACTTGAAAATGCCCGGTTATTTTATTTCATAATTTGGGACAAACCCCGTAATTTACAATAGAGGAATTTCACGAGGAAATTCCCTGATTTACAAAACATGTTTATTTATTTAACTGAGCCACCACTTCAAGCTTTATTAGTGCTCCCTAGCACTTTTCCTTGATTCATAGTAGGTCACCTGAAACATGTTTTAAAATATTTTTGTCAGCGGGGAAATACTGGTGGGTCATTCAAATTTGATAAAACGACACATAGCTATTAATTACAGCATAAGAGCGATTACAATGGCTTTTATCTTATTTTTATCTGGCGTCGTGTCACACCCTGGTGACGATGGTCATACCACTATTGGGTCCTTTCACCCAAGTAGTGATGATTATCACCGTTAGGTTGATGAACCTAACCGTGAGAAATTAGTAATGTGCACAGTACCCCACTTGCCAGTGATTCAAGATAACCATGACTTAATCCCTGTAGTTATAACTTTGAAAATAATTTGAGGTATTGTAAAATACTTTTGATAAAAAGAGAATGACTCACATTTCAAGTTTAAACGGGCAGAGTTTAGCCACTGACAAGCCTGATCCCCTAATTTAAACAACAATACACACAAACTAGGTCAGTAACTAATACAGCATTTACGATAACTCACGAGATTAAAACCCTCACAACGAATGACAAAGTGCAACACTTAAACATCCATCGACTTCACGACGAATGACAAAGTGTAGCCCTAATGTGGGCAGCACTTAAACATCCATCGGATTGGTTTCAATCGATCGGACATTAAATCGTAGCAGAGATCGAGTTAATACCCTGTATCGTAGCAGCGTTCCTTAATAGAATTTATGATTTTGAGCAGTAGAACTTCGTTTTTGACTGAAATCTCGAGCACAGATGAACTGCTCATGGCCTAGCAATTTATAGCAACTTTTTGAGTTTTACGCGGCCCGCGTAAACCTTAATAAGGACTTACGCGGCCCGCGAGGGCCCTTAGTCTACGTGTAGGGCTTGTGTGTCACGAGTAGGGTTGCCAAGTGTGCAACACGTAGCCCGGCATGCTTATCTGGTCAACCTTGCTTTGACGCGGTCCGCGTAAGCCTATGCTTACTCTTACGCAGCCCGCGTGAAACCCAGAAATCTTGATTTCTTGGTTTTTCATGCACATTAGGGTTTCAGGGGTCCGGGTTTTCACTTACGGGTCGATTTTGGGGCATTTTTGCAGTCCTTACATCCTCCCCACCTTATTTAAAATCTCGTCCTCGAGATTTACTGAAATAAGTGAGGATACTTTTGCTTCATTTCCTATTCCAGTGCCCAGGTGTATTCGGGTCCTCTTTTTGAATCCCATTTGACTTGGACTAGTATGAGTCTTTTGTGTTTGAGAAACTTAATCTTTCTGTCTTCTATTTGAAGCGGTTTCTCAACAAATTTTAGCTTTTCATTCACCTGTACATCTTGAAGAGGGACTACCAGGGATTCGTCAGATAAACATTTCTTGAAGTTGGATACATGAAACACGTCATGTACTACAGCTAACTCTTCTGGTAGTTGTAAACGATAGGCAACTGGTCCTATGCGCTGAATTACTGGGAATGGTCCTATGTACCTTGGACTTAGCTTTCCTTTCTTACCGAACCGAACTACTCCTTTCCAAGGAGAAACTTTCAAGAGTACCTTGTCTCCGACTTGAAATTCCAATGGCTTGCGTCGGTTGTTTGCATAACTTTTCTGGCGATCTCGAGCCGTTTTTAGTCTTTCCTTGATTTGAGTTATCTTGTCAGTGGTTTCTTGCACAATCTCAGGACCTGATAATTGGCTTTCTCCTATTTCTGCCCAGCAAACTAGAGTTCTACACTTGCGTCCATACAGTGCTTCGAACGGGGCAGCTTTAATGCTTGCATAATAACTATTGTTATAGGAGAATTCAATTAAGGGTAGGTGGTTATCCCAGTTTTCACCAAAATCTATCACACATTCCCTGAGCATGTCTTCCAGGGTTTGGATCGTCCTTTCATTTTGTCCGTCAGTTTGGGGATGGTAGGCAGTACTTAAATTCAATCGGGTCCCCATTGCCTCTTGAAAACTCGTCCAGAAATGTGAAGTGAAACGACTATCTCTATACGATACAATGGAGAGTGGAACTCCATGTAAGGATACTACTTCGTCTACGTATAACTTGGCTAACCTTTCCATGCTAAAGGTTTCTTTCATTGGCAGAAAGTGAGCAGATTTTGTTAATCGATCCACAATCACCCAAATCGCGTCGTTACCTTTTCTGGTTTTTGGTAACTTAGTAACAAAATCCATTGTTATTAGTTCCCATTTCCAAACAGGCATTTCTAATTGTTGAAGTAACCCTGAAGGTTTCTGGTGTTCTGCCTTAACTTGCGAACAGGTCAGACATTTAGATACATATCTAGCTATGTCCTTTTTCATTCCTATCTACCAGAAATTATTTCTTAAATCTTGGTACATATTATTGTTTCCAGGATGCATGGTATACCTAGATTTATGGGCTTCCTCTAAAATCTTATCTCTTAAGTTTCCTTGTTTAGGTACCCAAATCCTTTTCTTGTGGAATCTCCAAATTCCATCGGTACCTTGCTCTAGTTCTTTTATACTTCCTTTCATTCCTTCAGCATCATCCTTGATTGCTGTTTCCTGAACATTCTTCAATTTTCCATTAAATCTACTTAAAGATTTAATCTAAGGGCACGAACTCGCTTTTGCTTTTCATGATACTTACGACTTAAAGCATCTGTGACTACATTTGCTTTTCCTTCGTGATATTGGATATCACAGTCGTAGTCACTTAGAATTTCCATCCATCTTCTTTGCCTCATGTTTATTTCTTTTTGCCCAAATATGTACCTTAAACTCTTGTGATCCGTATAGACTGTAAACTTATTGCCATACAGATAGTGTCTCCAGATCTTAAGGGCAAAAATTATTGATCCTAATTCTAAGTCATGAGTCGTATAGATTTCCTCGTGCTTCTTCAATTGCCTTGAGGCATACGCAATTACCTTTTTGCGTTGCATTAGCACACATCCTAATTCTAATTTAGAAGCATCACAGTAAACTTCAAAATCTTCTGTTCCTTCTGGTAAGGCAAGAATTGAGGCGTTTGTTAACCTTTGCTTTAAAATCTTAAAAGCCTCTTCTTGCCAAGGTCCCCATTCAAACTTTACTGCTTTACAGGTTAGCTTAGTCAATGGCACAACTATCTTAGAAAAATCCTTAATGAACCTCCTATAGTATCCGACCAATCTTAGAAAGCTTTTAACTTCCATAGCTGATTGCGGGACCTTCCATTTGGTGATTGCTTCTATTTTGGAGGGATCTACGTGAATACCTTCGTGATTCACCATGTGCCCTAAAAATTGCACCTCCTGGAGCCAAAATTCACACTTGGAGAATTTGGCGTAAAGCTTTTCTTTTCTTAACAAAGTTAAGAGTGCATGTAAATGTTCACAATGCTCGTCCTGACTTTTGGAATAAATAAGTATATCATCGATGAAGACAATTACAAATTTATCCAAATATGGTTTACAGATCCTATTCATCATATCCATAAATGCTGCAGGAGCATTTGGCTCTTCAACATCAGCCTGGTAGCCAGTGAAAGTACCAGTGGTATCCATATCTGTAGTATGGATAGTAAAGTTTTGAAGTGCTTCTGATAGTTCATTCATGCTGTTAGCATACATGAAGAAACACACAAAATTCTAAGTTAAAATTTTGAAAACTAAAATTTCACAGAATCACAGAATGGCAATCAGAAAAAATAAGTATTTCTAAATACTTAATTAGCTTAAATCAGTGGCTCTGATACCACCTTTTTCTGTCACGGCCCCCGTCCCGGTTTTACCCGGTCCAGGAGCCGCGGGACAGAAAACCCGTGGTATTTATTATCTGATTTGACAGCGGAAGTTTTAATAGGATCTTTAAACTTGAAAATGCCCGATTATTTTATTTCATAATTTGGGACAAACCCCGTAATTTACAATAAAGGAATTTCACGAGGAAATTCCCTGATTTACAAAACATGTTTTTTTATTTAACTGAGCCACCACTTCAAGCTTTATTAGTGCTCCCTAGCACTTTTCCTTGATTCACAGTAGGTCACCTGAAACATGTTTTAAAATATTTTTGTCAGCGAGGAAATTCTGGTGGGTCACTCAAATTTGATAAAACGACACATAGCTATTAATTACAGCATAAGAGCGATTACAATGGCTTTTATCTTATTTTTATCTGGCGCCGTGTCACACCCTGGTGATGATGGTCATACCATTATTGGGTCCTTTCACCCAAGTAGTGATGATTATCACCGTTAGGTTGATGAACCTAGCTGTGAGAAATTAGTAATGTGCACAATACCCCACTTGCCAGTGATTCAAGATAACCATGACTTAATCCTTGTAATTATAACTTTGAAAATAATTTGAGGTATTGTATAATACTTTTGATAAAAAGAGAATGACTCACATTGCAAGTTTAAACGGGCAGAGTTTAGCCTACTGATAAGCCTAATAACCTAATTTAAACAACAATGCACACGAACTAGGTCAGTAACTAATACAACAATTACGATAATTCACGAGATTAAAACCCTCACAACGAATGAAAAAGTGTAGCCCTAATGTGGGCATCACTTAAACATCCATTGGATTGGTTTCAATCGATCGGATATTGAATCGTAGCAGCGATCGAGTTAATACCCTGTATCGTAGCAGCGTTTCCTTAATAGAATTTATGATTTTGAGTAGTAGAACTTCGTTTTTGACTGAAATCTCGAGCACAGATGAACTGCTCATGGCCTAGCAATTTATAGCAACTTTTTGAGTTTTACGCGGCCCGCGTAAACCTTAATAAGGACTTACGCGGCCCGCAAGGGCCCCTAGTCTACGTGTAGGGCTTGTGTGTCACGAGTAGGGCTGCCAAGTGTGCAACACGTAGCCCGGCATACTTATCTGGTCAATCTTGCTTTGACGCGGCCCGCGTAAGCCTAAGCTTACTCTTACGCGGCCCGCGTGAAACCCAGAAATCTTGATTTCTTAGTTTTTCATACACATTAGGGTTTCAAGGGTCCGGTTTTTCACTTACGGGTTGATTTTGGGGCATTTTTGCAGTCCTTACAATAAATGCACTTTACTACCCTCTATAATAAACATTTGTCTAACTTATTTATTTGTCTAACATTTCCCCGCAAGTTGAGGGCGGGAAACGACCTGCAACTTGGACCTCAAGAACTCGAATCTTTGTGACGATAGAGGTTTCGTGAAGACACATCATCGGTCTTGATAAACTGAACATTTAGATTTCCTTTAACAACCTGTTCACGAACAAAGTGGAAATCAACTTCAACATGCTTGGTGCGAGCGTGAAAGACAGGATACGCTGAGAGGTAAGTGGTACGAAGATTATCACACCAGAGTGTTGGTTTTGTAGATTTACCCCAAGTTCTTGTAAAAGAGATTTTAACCAGATTATCTCAGCAACAGTGTCAGCAATGGCTTTGTACTCTGATTGTGTGGAAGACCGAGAGACAGTCTTCTGTTTTCGAGCAGACCAAGAAACTAATTTTGATCCCAAATAGATAGCATATCCCCCCGTGGATCGACGGTCTACCTGGCAGCCAGCCCAGTCAGAATCAGAGTAAGCTTGAAGAGGTACCAGATGGTCATCCCAGAAAGAATACGAAAACGCGTGTAGAAGTGAAGTGGAGTTATGTTTGAAGAGAAGCCCAAGATTAAGAGTGCCTTTGAGATAACGAATGATGCGTTTAACAGCTATCCATTGATTATCAGTGGGTGCATGCATGAATTGATAGACCTTATTAACCGCGAAAGCAAGATCAGGACGAGACAAGGTGGCGTATTGCAGGGCACCCACAACTTGGCGGTACCGAGTTGGATCGTCAAAAAGAGGGCTATCTCCTGGTAATAAAACAGACTTAGGACACATTGGTGAGGCCACAGGTTTGGAGTCAGATAAGCCTGCACGTTGAATAAGATCAAGTAGGTATTTCCGCTGAGAAAGAACAATACCCGATTGGTGGTGCAGAACTTCAATACCAAGGAAATAGTGTAACCGACCCAAGTCTTTGATAGCAAGCATTGAACCAAGCTGCCGAATGATACCAGTGACAGCACGATCATTGCTTCCTGTAATAATAATGTCATCAACATAAACTAGCATATACACAATAGAACCGGCTTGTTGGAGGATAAATAGAGAGGGATCGGTTTTCGAGCCATGGAAACCAAGCTGTTGTAAAGCTGTTGAAAGCTTAGTAAACCACGCCCGAGGGGCCTGTTTGAGACCATAGATGGATTTTCGAAGCAGGCACACATGATCATGCTTCGAAGGATTCATAAAACCTGGAGGCTGAGTCATATAAACAGTCTCTTGTAACTCACCATAAAGAAAAGCATTTTGAACATCTAATTGCCTTAAGGACCACCCTCTGGAAACAACAATAGATAGAACCGTGCGAATGGTAGCGGGCTTGACCACCGGACTAAACGTTTCATTGTAATCAATTCCGGACTGCTGATGGAAGCCTTTTGCCACTAGACGGGCTTTGTAACGACTAAGATTACCATGCTGGTCCGTCTTTAACATGTAAACCCATTTACAATCAATAACATTAGTGTTGCGAACAGGTGGAACTAAAGACCAAGTTCCATTTCGAAGCAGAGCCTGAAACTCATCAGCCATGGCACGACGCCACTCCGGGGAGTTGTTAGCAACGGTAAATGAGGTTGGTTCAGTTGGGTGTGGGGTTGTATGAGCTACATTGGCCGAAGGGTCAAAGAATGTTGTACGTTTTGGGTTAGGACGTAAATGAGATGGACGAGTGCGGGTAGGCGGTGGGGGTGGGGGTGGTGATTGTGGCGTTAGGGATTGGGTTTGGGTTTGGGGGGAGGTTTGGGTTGGGGGTGGTGATGGTGGTACAGTGGGTGAAGAAGGATCAATAGGAGTGGGATCAGAAAAGGTGGAAAGGGTAGGATCAGGGAAAATAGAAACATAAGGAGATGTAGACGAGTTAGTTGGTTTAGGAGAGGATGGGGATTCTTGGTAAGGAAATATAGTTTCATTGAAACGTACATGTCGGGCAACATAAATACGTTCAGAGTTGGATCAAAACGTTAGTATCCGTGGTGAACAGGACTGTATCCAAGGAATATACATGGAATAGATCGGAAATCAAGTTTGTGGCGATTGTAAGGACGGAGGGAGGGAAAACACTGGCATCCGAACAATCGTAGGAATGAGTAATCCGGCTGTCGATGAAAGACAAGCTGAAAGGGAGAGCGATTTGAGGAGACACAAGAGGGAAGTCGATTAATGAGATAGACAGCCGTGTGAAAGGTAAACGACCAGAAACGTTGTGGTAATCGAGATTGAGCAAGGAGTGCAAGACCAGTTTCAACGACATGACAGTGTCGGCGTTCGACGAAGCCATTTTGTTCACTCGTGTGTGGGCATGAACGACGATGAACAATGCCGAGTATGGTAAAAAAGGAGGAAAGATTTCGAAATTCTCCCCCCCCAGTCAGTTTGGACACTTTTAAGTTTGGTGCTAAATTGTCGCTCAGCCATACGAACAAAGTTAGTAAAGGTTGCAAACACATCAGATTTGTAAACAAGAGGAAAATACCACATATAATGAGTGTGATGATTAACACATAATAAAAAGAAACGATAACCATCAAGTGACATAGTAGCATGACCCCAAACATCGCAATAGACCCGATCCAATATATTATTACTACGAAAAGTAGAGTTTGGTAAATATAGTTTTGATGAGTTGCCCAACTGACAAGAAGTACAAAAAGACGAAGACAATTTATTTGTAACTGGTAAAGAACAAGACAAAACAACTGAATGAAAAACTTGACTATGTGGATGACCAAGCCGTTGATGCCAAACAGAAGAAGAAGCTTTAGTAGCGGTGAATGCAACCTTGGGAATGGACCGAAAAGTGGGAAGCCGGATGGCATATAGACCCTGTTCACTGGGACCCGTAAGGAGGGTAGCCTCGTCCTTCACAACAAAAAACGAAGAGTGAAATTCAAAGAACACATTATTATCATAACAAAATTTTTGAACCGACAATAGATTGTTTTTAAGAGCAGGAACATGTAGAATATTTGATAGGGTAAATGTTTTATGTGAAGAAGAAAAAGTTTTGGAACCGATATGGAAAATAGGTAATAGGTTACCGTCACCAACTCGAAGAGAATCGTTACCATAATATGCCTCAGAGTTGTCTAGGCTAGCTAAGTCTGGAGTGCCATGGTGATTAGCTCCCATGTCTGGTTTCCAAGTTGTATAAGTGTCGGCTTCAGATTGAGCATAATGAGCTTGCGGTTGAGCCCGGGAAGTAATGGCTTGATTAGGACGTTGTGAGGGAAGATGGCCAATACCGCATCGGTTGCAATGACCATACACCATGTTTTGAGTGGACGCCCACAAAAATTGCCTGTTACCTCGGTTTGCGTGGTTACCATGGTTTCCACGGCTGCCTCAGTTGTTTCCGCGGAAGTTTCCACGGCCTCCTCGGTTGGTACGACTGTTGGTATTAAAGGACCGTGAAGAGAAATTAGCTTGTGGTTGTGATGGCGTTGCAGATTGAACCGGATTGAGTTGATATCCTAGTTGGGCAGCCATGAGCTGTAATGATTGAAGTTGTTGTTGGATAGTATCAATGGTTTGTTGAACCACAACAGGGGCGGTTGTAGCAGCAGCAGCAAATGGTTGAGAAGCAGCAACAGTTTGGACAACAGGTTGCAAGCGGTTAAGTAAATAATCATGATCACTAAGTAAACCATGTAACTCATTAAACTTTACAGCAGGAGAACGAGCAAGCAGGTTGCTTTTAAAGCCGTGATACTCTTTACGGAGGCCAGCAATGGTAAGCATAACAAGGTCTTTATCCTTCATTGGTTCACCAATATTTGCAAGAGCCGTAGCGTATTCTTGAGCACGGATTAGATAATCCACGGGTTTCTCATCACTTTTCATGGTAATCTT
Organism: Helianthus annuus; assembly: GCF_002127325.2. NCBI lineage: Eukaryota > Viridiplantae > Streptophyta > Magnoliopsida > Asterales > Asteraceae > Helianthus > Helianthus annuus. Next base: position 128,325,838 of record NC_035446.2, on the reverse strand, counting down.
GAGTAATTGGGTTTTAAGGGTAAACTCATGTGATGATGTTGCAAGGGCGTAGGCCTGTTCCAAAGAGAGCCACACATCCCGGGATGTTTTTCCTTGAATATGTTGAAAAGAAACTTCTGAAACAGTGGAGATGATAAGCATGCGAACGTGTGCGTCGTTTGCAATCCATCCACGATAGCTAGGGTTATCTGTGGTAGCATCCACAGTGGCAACTTTTTCTGGTGGACAAGGAATGGTGCCATCGACATAACCAAACAAGTGGTTAGAGGTAAGAAACGGCTCGATCATCGATTTCCAATAGCCATATTTGGTATGGTTTAGGGTGAAGGCGAATTTGTGTGAATTATGGGCTGTTTTCTCATGAGTAGAAAAGGGGGTTATAGCCGCCATTGTTGAGTAGAACAGAAAATCAATGATGGTTGTTGAAGATAGCCGATGTTTGTTGAGGATTTTGATTGGCAGAATTGACAGACGGCAGTGAAAATTTTTAGGGTTAAGGGTGATTGGCTCTGATACCAAATCAAACCGTATATTTCAATATAGACTCTTAATAAAAAAAAATAAGATAGACTATATATAGATTACATAAATGCACTTAGCTACCCTCTAGAATAAATGATGTGCACAAAATGCAACATATAAATTACATCAAATGTGGCATAAAACTAACCCTTTTTTAGTACTAATGTTGGAAAAAGTGTGTTTTTGTCCTCCTTTTGTATTTTCAGGATTAAATGAGCTCAAATGAACAAAAGAAGCAAAAAGGCAGCTAAATCTAACATAAATACAAGAAAAGGAACAAACGTGGCCTGCCCGACCCCCCCGACAGCATCTTCCCAAGCAAAAACAAGAGAATAGAAGGCTGAACACGCCCCGTGCTCAATGAGCACGGGGGCGTGCCTAAGTGTCAGCAGAAAAGCCAAAGTTGTAGAAGCTTCTATCACCCACCATGGGGGCGTGCCCAGCGGACACGGGGCCGTGGTCAACTCTAAGATTCGCAGAATCTAGGGAAATCTTGATAGTACAGATACGTTTCTGCACACGGGGTCGTGCTCAGCGGACACGGGGGCGTGGTCAACTAATGCAGACAAACTGCAATTAATGAAGAAAGAGAAGGAGGATGGACACGGGGCCGTGCCCGAGCTGCTGTTCAGGCTATAAATAGGGGTGCTTGGCTCATTTGCAAACTATCCCTTGGCACACCACCTCTCTCACGCTTCACCCACCCACCACCACCATCACAACACCATCATCCATCATCCATCATAGAGTGTGTGAGTCGTCTCGGGATCCAAGATTGATCGTAAGAGTTCTTGACAATCAAAGGCCATGTTTGCCTAAGTCTCTTACATCACTTGGTAAAGACAAGTGTCTAGTGTAATACTTTTATTTTTAATCTTTTCGCACTTTTTATTTGGTTATGTATTAATAACTTTAATAACTAGTTTCGTATGTTGAAGGTGATTCTTCCTTATCGTTTGTCCGTGGTGTCTTGGCATTATTTTACTGTCTATATAAAATAAAAGATTTTCACCATTCATATCTCCACGGTCTATATGGAGATATGTTGGCTACCTGGTCGGGGGTTAAGGGAACGGTTTGGTAAGAGTCTTGCCTTGTTCAGTGTATAGATCCTGCAAGGACCTGGGTCAAATTTAGTAGGACCTCCTTCAATACCCACCGGTATTGGATGGCGGGGGTCCAAACTCTTTGATCCCCTCATATGTAAGCTACTATTAAAACTTTATCCCGGCTACTTAGGACTGTATCCCTGCTGACTCAGACTACTTAGCCGAGGGTAACGTCACCTTCAAAAGAGGGGCCTACCACATTATGCATTAATAACTTAATTAATTATCTTTCAATAATCCGACACTTTAGGATTGTATCCTTGCTGACTCAAACTACTGGGTTGAGGGTAACGTCACCTTCAAAAGAGGGGCCTATTACAATAAGTAAGATAATCTTTTGATAAAAGTGCAAAAGTGCGGAAATAATCAAATGTTACACTACACACGAGTCAGATCCAAGTGATTCATCTTGTCTATCTGTTTTTACTTTTATTTTATTTTTCAGCATTTTAGTTAGTTTTATTTTTCTAGTTTAAAAACATTTTTCTAACCTTTTGATTTGATTAGACATTGAGGATAAACCGGTATTAAAAGCTCTTGTGTCCTTGGACGACCTCGGTATCTTACCAACACTATACTACGTCCACGATGGGTGCACTTGCCCATATGTTTGTTTAATGTTAGTAAATATCGTGTTTTATAAATTTAAAACTTGGCTAAAAAGTGTAAAAGAGCTTAAAATATACATCAAAAAATATATAACACCACACACACATCAATAAACATTTGTCTAACTTATTTATTTGTCTAACATAGGGTCATAGTTTAAGGTATTTATGTATTCTTGAGTAGTTGGTCTAAATTAAACCTATATATTGTGTTCGTGTTATTATTGGTAGGATGTTAGGCTAGACGGTATGGGGACTGTCCCCCACCCGTCCAGGACCGGCGACAACGCCAACACCACGCCGCCCCCCTTCGTCCTCGTCCTCACCGTCGAGAGGAAGACGTTTGAGACGGGCAGAAAAGACAAAAAGTTGTGGGGACCGAGGATTTATGACCGTTCAAAATAAAAAAAAAATTCAAATTCACCTTTTCATTCAAATTCAAATACTCACCACGTTTGATTTCGAAGAGAGAGAGAAGCAGGCGGCTGTTTAAATTTTTAGGGTTTTTAGCTTGAGTAAGTTGGAGAAGATGAAGATGAGATAGAGAGAGAGAAGCACAGTTGGTGGTTTTGTCTCATAACAACAAAGAAAAAGTCATAAAACTCAATTTAATAAAATTCTTGAAGTTCGAATAGTTGTTCAATTTGCAAATTGAATTAATTAATTTCTTTGAAACTTGAAATGGAACATTTAAAAAAAAAAAAGTGGAAGATTTAAAAAATAAACAAGTGGTGGGGTAGGATCATCTAGGATCATCCTCCCATTTCCACTGAATTTGTGGGATGGACCATCCTCCCAATGATGGTGATGTGGCGCCTAGGTGACAGATCATCCTCCAAAGGAGGACCATCCCCATACCATGTAGCCTTAAATTAGAGGCTAAGTTTTGGAACCAAAGATACCATGTGTCTACCTAGTTTCATAATTGATATAGATTGTTGATGGTGTTTTGAACAAGTCATGTTGTGTGTTATTTGGACCAAGGTTTGTAATTACCCTACGTATACAAAAACAAGTTGGGGGGAATAGTGTCACACAGCTGTGTGACACTTTCCCTATTGGACCATACTATTTTTAATTTAATTTTATTTATAGTTTAAAATTACGCTTTCGTCCTTCGTTTAAAATTATGTTTTTGCCCTCAGCTCAAAATAAAATTATAACTTTGCCCTCAGCTCAAAATTACGCTTTTGCCCTCGGGTCAAAAACTCTTTTTTATTTTGTTTCCAGTTTAAAATTACGGTTTCGCCCACCGTTTAAAATTACGTTTTTGCCTCCAGCTTAAAATAAAATGTTTTTTTTTTCCTCTAGCTCAAAATTATGTTTTTGCCCATAGTTTAAAATAAAATTATGTTTTCCCCCGTAGCTCAAAATTATGATTTTGCTCTCAGTTTAAAAAAATTATGATTTCGCCTCCAGTTCAAAATATAATTACGATTTTGCCCTCTGTACAGACATACATGTTATGAGAGAGAAATATTCGGCTTATTGCCCCGCAACGCGGGCGGGGCAAAAACTAGTTTGAGACATTTTGTGGTAACAACAATATCATGTGTATAGTGTGTTGACAACTACATCAGCCTTGTGTTATTGTAAACACATGGTACTTGTCTGGCATGATGTAATCATTGTTGTGTCAAGAGGAGCAAATAGTAGGTATTTGTGGTAGTTTGAGTACAAGCAAACCATGTAGACACATGTGTGTTTGTATTTACCATTCTTATATGATAGGATTAAAAACTAATCTATTGCATTAGGAGACTTGTAGGATATACATGTTACCCTAAATTGTATATTTGAAATGTATGCAGGTATGTTTACAGGAAGATGAATACATTAATTATAACTAAGATGGTTGTGTTCTACCGCGACTAGTAAATATTGTTACAGGTCTAATGGTCTATAAGAGTTAACTTTATACAAAAAACAATATCCCAAAACTTAGATGCACTTACAAATTACAACGGCACGTTTGCGCCAATCTGCTTCTCATGAAAAGCCAACCAAATTCAAAACCTAAGTCATGACTAAGCAATTGCTCTACTTGAATGACTTACAAGATGGAGTTTTACAGGTGTTGTGGCAACAATGTTCCTTAACTTTGTAATTATTTGTTCCGGTTAGAATTTGGAGTTATGCAACGGCGTCCCTTGAGAGGTACATTACGTGAAGATGAACACTTGTCGTCAGTGGTCAAATGGTGTGAATCGTTGCAGCTCCTTCCCCGGGTCAACTTTGGTGATTTGGCACGAGTCAACGGTAACTGTAAACGTTCTACTATTTCTAAATACTAGATTCAAGATATACATCCACTATGCAAAAGAAATAAGTACAAGTAGTATGTTATATATTAGTGTAAAATGATAACATAAAGTAAGAAACATGAAGTACCTTTTTTGGTTCAAATTTTGGTGGAGGTCCTTCACGGTAAAAACTTGGAACAGGATGTGCTTTAACAACCATGCTCTTTCTCAGTTCCTTTAGAGCTGCTTGTTCCTCCGCCTAACATTAACATTTTCAAGAAAAACAATAATCTTTCTTTGAGATTAAAAAATATATATATAGCAGACTCAAAGCTCGAGCTCGGCTCGAGCTATTTTGAGAACAAACTCAAACGGGCCAAAATCTTGGCTCATGCTCGCTTCGACATCGCTTAAACGAGCCAAAGCTCGGCTCACCAATGTTACTAGTTTAAATCATATGGCCCTAAGTTGAAACCAACTTGGACTTTTTAGGATGGGTTATAATCATCATTATCATTATAATATATATAAAAAAACCCTAAATTTTGTTTGGGCTCGTTTAGGCTCACGAGCCTAAACGAGCTTTGTATTTGAGGCTCGAGCTCGGGCTCGGTAACTAAACGAGTTGTATTTCAGGCTCGAGCTCGAGCTCATTAAGGCTCTACTCATTCGAGCTTTTAACAGAGCCGATCCCGAGTAGCTTTCAAGCCTCTGGGCTTGTTTACACCCCTACTGATATGTAATATTTCAACCCGAGTTGCCTGTTAAATCTTTAGACATATATTTTACAAAATTGGGCATTTGACCCGTGACCCGTTTGAAGTCAAGTCTAACCAAAATCGACTCGTTCGAAGTCATATCTAACCAAAATTGACCTATATAGCAATAGGTTACCATTTTTCTTATTATATTTTCCCTCGTCTCTGCCTCCAAAGCTTCCTGCTTTTGCTCTATCTTCATATTGAACTAGGAAAAAAAATGAGGTACAAGAATAAATCGTGTTATTTAAACAATCAACGTGAAGCGTGAGTTGCTAAAACTCTATATAATCTTTTTTTTGCTTATCATTGTTTCTCAATATTTTAAAATAAATGTTTTCCTATTTATACCACTTTTATAAAGTTTAAGTTACAATAAAAGTACTAAAAATAGAATAGAGACGGCCCATTTCTAATTTAAGAAACATACCTATAAATTAACATTTTAAGCCTCTAAGGTTGTTATGTTATAAACTATATAGTAAAATAAAGAACAATGTATAATTTCTAGGGGAACTTGTAAAATTATATGCAAACTGAAGTAGGAAACTACCTCTTTACGTTTCTCGGCACGTTCGGCACTTCTAAACGAGGGGGCTACTCCAACCGTTACTCCCGGTATCTGATATCTTGCTGTCTGCACATAATATATATAAGAAGAGGAAACAAACAAGCTTAAGATTAAATGATTAATTATCTTCTTAAGTCCATGGCTTTAGAGACTAGTGACATCTTGGTGGTGACAAATAATAAGTATAATGTTTCATAACTGAAAGAACAAACAGAATTATTTCCAGCTATTAATTACTTGACATTGGTGATATAGTATTACAGGTTTACCTGTGAGGTTTTACCTTCATCCTCAGAGTCATTGCCCATCGTCTGCAGGAGACAAAATAGAATCGAAATTACCTGCCAGAGTAATTCGGAATGTTTTTATTTTTTAATCTTTTTTAAAAAGTTTTGCAAACCTATACTTAAAGCCAATTCTAGATTAATTACTAATGTCTTTGTTTTTGTTCCAGGGGAGCTATATAATGTGGTTATATTATCCGCAACTTGTTCGCCAACGCAACAATCTCAAGAAGTGTATTTTAACAATCTTTTACTAGCATTTCTGAACTGACCCTACACTTAAGTCTCATAATTATCAATTAATGACCTTTAAAGAACATAGTGAATGCACACAATCAAATGCTTTTCACCTACTTTTGATGCATACATGAACTTTCTTTAAATGAGCTAAACAGACACTAGACAGCTGGATCACACAGTTTCAATGTCAGCAAGCAACTGGAAGTGGCCAAATCAGCTGTCTATCTTAAGATCAAATTAATATGCTAAAATATGTACTGCTGTTATGTTATGAAGAGCCAACTGTAAGATCTAAAAAGAAGCACCAAACAGGTTTTGAGTAACTGTAGACTACTGTAGTTCCTTTCATATGCTTCAATTATTTTGAGGTTTATAGCTTTTAAAGTCTTGATATTCAACTACAAAGTGGTTGTGTAACATTTATGCTTTATCTGTAGATGAAATGGGAAAATACTAACAAAACAAAAATCAGCAAACAACTTTTGTCTTTTCAGGACACTATCTAGAGTTTCCATATGGTTGTACAGTGTCTGATTTGATATAACTGTCAGGCTGTCAATTGTACCTTAATAGACAACAAGGACCCTAAGAACAGTTGGTGGCTATCAACCTTCTTTCTATGTGTCTATGTGTAGTGGAATAACTAAACTACCCCAAAAGGTGCTGATACGTCAGCGCCACATAGGCAGAGGGCAATAAATAAACCACCCATTAGCTATGATACAGTGGATTAAGTAGAGATTAGATTAAAGAAAAAAAATGTGATTGGTTGATTTGGGTGGACCCCAACTCTCAAACCCATTCATGCCCGTTAACTAGATGGCGGAAGGGTTGTTGGCGCCCCTGAATGGCCAGACGGCATGGTTAAAACTAGGGGCATTGTTGTCATTTTACCGTTTTTCTACAAACTGATTTGGGTCATCTCGCTATGCAACCTTTGAATACTTAAATCCCCTATGATACATGATCATGATCCTCTTACTAATCCCATACAAATCAAAGTGTGAGTTCGCAAAACACAACACAAAATTCTCTTTTTTTTTTATTCTAAAACAACATTTCACCTTTGGCATATGTCATACATACATCAAATCTTAGACCGTGACACTAATTGAAGGTGGGACCCTTAAAGAAATGTGACCTGATCAAACATGAGACGTCATCCCATATTTGATGAACCCCATCATATATAATTCCATCCACTATTAAAGATATTTATTATTCCAGATTATATGATTATATCTTCTAAACATGCAGTGCCTCAATTTCATAGATAAACACGATGCATATAATAATTATATCAAATCAAACATTCTGTATCAATTTCTTCAGAATTCCGCATAAGTAATTGAGGAACAATGAATAAACCCTAGACACAAAAGCTCACATGAACAAATAATAATTAGAGGGAAGAAGTGAACAATTTGCAAGAAAAAATGTGGTATTAATGGCATTAGGTCTTACATACGAGTTAGCGGGGGGAATTGTTCCTCAAGGAAGAAACGATAACTGAAATCGTTAGAATCAGGAGATGAAATTCAATGGCGAATCACGCATCTCCGTTCTCGAAACCGTTATTATCGGTTTGCTGTTCGTTTGCATCACTAGCTTAGCTTGCGTCTTCCAATTAAAAATGTGCCATCACCACTTTGGTGGGTGTAACCTTCTTCAGGAGAGATCAGTGTTGAATTCCTGGCATGGGTTACTGTTTGGAGTTAAACTTTACATCAATTGTTTCTGATAACTTCGTTAAGTTTTTTTAACATGGGACCTCGATGGATGAAAAATATGTGAAAGGTTAGACAAATATCGAGAATATTCACCTGATCACGTCTAGTAGAGATTATTATAAACCAATTTTCCTAAATAAAAATAGTATATAAATTAAAAAAAATACAAAACAAAAAAAAAAAACAAATATTTAGGTAATCACGATAGGAGTTTTTAACTAAAGGAAGAGACTTTAAAACCCCACATATGAGGTGGCACCTAAATAACGTTGAGTTGACATAATAAAGCCCTAGGCTTTTAAACTACATCCAGCCTAAGGGGAATGAGGGTAGTCACTAGTGATAGAATTTCATCACTTACAAGCATCCAATCAAGTTCCGTCATGTCATCAACTATTATTCTATCACTCACATCCTTTTTAGTGGCAATGGTCATCACTCACCACCACACCCAACAATTTCCTCCCAACCAACAATTACCCTCACAAAATAAAACAATCACGCCGTAAAGAAGATAACGGGATTTGAATTTATGCATGTTATCACGTGTGGACTTTGTAGGTGGCGGTGGAAGTTTTATTTTTTTCACGCACACGGTGGATTAACTTTCCACCCACACCGTCATAACTAAAAGTTTTATATGAATAGACATATTTTTACTCAAAATTGATCCCTATTAACCATGGGTGTGTTATTTAATACCTCGCCAAAACCCTGAAGTACAAAACCTTTGCGGCTTTACCAAATTACCCTCAACTCCTCAAGAATGAGCCGGAGTCCTTCAAGTTCATAATTTTATAAATTGAATTTTGCATTTTTTAGTAATATTGATACTTATCTCTTTTGTCTTGAATTAGAACTAAAATCTGAAACCATTTACGATTTCCCAACCCATATCGAGCTGTGCATCATCACCAATCAACTTTGGAAATATATATTTGCAAGCTGTCTTTTATGTATTATTATTTGTTTTCTTTTTTTATTAGTTAAATTTGAAAGGCTACCCGTTGTTGCTCACTTGATAACCTTAATTTATCTTCTAATATTGCGACACATGACGCTAACTTGACGCCTACTCATTATCTTGCTCATTCGTGTCTCCTCTCACTTGAGAATGCTGTGGTTAACCTCGGCCAAGCTACCACACCCCAAAACACCTGCTCACCCAAGCTACCACGCTCACGCTCACTGCGTTGTGGTGCTTGCGAGCCACTGGTGGATAACATGGCCAGCGCCGGGTGCTCACCCCTTCCGCAACATGCAGCCTTAAAATATATGTAAGTTTGTTGGTGCGTGTATTTGAAATCTTTATTTTTATGGGAAAAACAATGTTATAAGTAACTAAAATCGTTTCGATATGGTTATTTTGACAGTTACATAATATGGTTATTTTGACAGTTACATAATGTTAGAATTTGTATGGCTAGGTTTTGATGACCGAAAAGAACTTATTTACAATCTTTTTATTACACAAAATTGTATCATATAACTCAAAACATAAGCTTTTGTTTTATATTGGCCGAAAAGCATAAAACGACTACCGATAACAATTTTAATAACACCGATACCGGTAGCAATATTATTTGGACTGTATCGGCTTGGTTTGTCACCGTACCGCTATTTCGAATACAACATTGTTTTCAATAAAATTTATATTGGAATGTCAGAAAAAAATCAAACCTAGCCGCGTATTTAGTGGGTGAACCCATGCTTTTGCGGCGAGGATGTTAAAATTGTTAAGCCTCGGTTTCTACGACTAAAGAACTTTTATTTACAATTATATTATTATACAAAAGTTGTATGGTCTAGTCCAAAAATAATAAAGTCATGTTTACAATACCAATATCGGTACCGATAATGTTTGGTTGGTACCAGCTTAGTTCGTCATTGTACCGTTGTTTCAAATACAACTTTGTTTTTAATAAAAAAAATTATGACGGAATGTCTAGAAAGAAAATTAAAGTAAATCACATATTTGGTTTTTATAAAAAAAAGACACTAATGAAGGAAAGTAATAAGAGGAAAATAATACTAATGGGTATAGAGAGGAAAATAAAATTATTGGGTAAAAGGCGTAATTTAGTATAGTATAAGGAGCTTGATTTAAAACTTAAAGCAAATAAAAAAAAGTCAAAATCACTATTCACATTTGTAACACCCCGTGTTTTCCAAAAAGTCAAAGTCAAAGTCAAGAGTTGACTGTTATTGGAATTAAAGATCAATAAAGATTAATTTCATTTTAGTTTCATTTTGATTTTCATATTATTTGGAGTAAGTGTTGTGTAATCAAACTAATCGACCGATAATCGAACTGTGAATCAACGACCGACTGCGAATGATAGGAAGTAACAATGCAATAAAGCTAGTCAATCAATAATCAAGCTAATCGAATCAATCATCAAACTCAAGTGTGGGGATTTTAATACTTTTTATACGTGTGTGTGTGCCTTATGTGTTACTTGTGCATGTTTACTTTTATGTTAAAGTGTGTGGTGAATCAATCAAATCAATCAAGAACTCAAAGGTGAATCAAACTCAATGGAAATCGAACCCGAAATGGTTGTAAGGATGCTCGTATGTTAGATATAGTAGTTGAGACTAAAAGTAATTTGATTAGGAATTCTATCATTCTCAAATCATCGTTCATCGAAGTCGAAATATCAAAAATCGTCGCGAAACACTCAAAACCAGGCAAGCCGATCGAACAGGGCAACCTGATCGAACAGGCAAGCCGATCGAACAGGGCAACCTGATCGAACAGGCTAGCCGATCGAACAGGCTGTTCGATCGGGCAGCTGCTCGATCAGGGATGCTGTTCGATCAGCTGACCCTTTCCTCTTTTGGAAGCCTATAAATAGGGCTGTCCTTGTCAAACTTTCCACTTTTGGAAAAGCTCTGACCGACCAGCCTCTTCTTCTCACTAAATCTCAGATTTCTCTCAAACCAGTAAGTATTTTGCTCTAATCCTTGTACGTTTTTGTTCATTAATCGATTCTACATCTTTCTATCTTTCAAAACTTGAATTTCAACCATGAAATCACCAAGATCTAGGTGTTCTTGAGTGATGTCATCATGGTGTTCTTGGTGTTCATCAAGAACTTCATGTTCTTGACTTCATTCAACCATGAATAAGCTAGATCTAACCGATTTCCACATCAATAACTTAAAATCTACCAAAGATCTTAACATTTCACGGTGGAAAAGGATTGGAAGATGGGTTTTCATCTATCTTTCAACCCTTTTACACTCAAAAAGGTGAAAACGAGACTTGAGCCGATTTACAAATCAATCTAAACAAACACATGGTTCAAGATTCGGGTTCTACCGAGAG